>NW_024063320.1:0-196393 GCF_006381635.1 Hibiscus syriacus
CCATAAAAATTCCATTCGAATGCCTTTGATCTTCAATTCAACTTCCAATAATTCCTCAGATACATATCAAATATTATATCAGAAACGGAGCTTAATTACGATAAACGGATCGAATCGGGTGATAAATCAGTGAAATACGGCTTACCGGGTTCGAATTTGGCGAAACGGACTTCGGATTCGGATTCGGACGTCGAAAGCATAAATATGACTTTTCAGAAATTTGGAATTTTCGGTCAAAATCAAGTCAACGGGTTTGACCGGCAATTTCGAGACCTTCAGGTTCGAATTTCGAAAAAAACAGGGAATCGGATTTGGAATGTCGAAAAATGTCAGGATAGGTATACTCGGTCGAAGTCAAAGGTCGTTTAATGCCCGATCAAAGCCGGTCAAAGTTTTGGTCAACAGTGGTCAACTTCGGTCAACGGTCAACGGTCAACGGGTCGGGTCGGTCAACGGTCGGGTCGGGTCAACGGGTCGGGTAAACGGGTCGGGTCAACGGGTCGGGTCGGGTTGTGACCGGTCAACCGGTCAAAACAGTTTCAAAACCGTCAAACCGGTCACTTTTCCCTTCCCCACGCGCAGTGGCGGCGCGTGGGGGTGCGTGAACAGTGATAAAATCCCGGAAAAATTTCTAAAAATTTTTGAGCGATTTCGAGATACTTACAAAGCTCGGTTCACAATTTTGAACGGCGGAGAGCTCAATTTCAACAAATCGAAAACTTTAACCGCTTCACCTCCACACGCGCCGTCGCCGCCGAGAAAATGGAGGACACGGTGGACTCGGAACGGCACAAGGAACACGATGGTGCGGGAGGTGTCGTAAACGGATGATCCGATCGTTGTGAATCGATGAAAAACCAACTAAAACCGAGTTATTACCGACGATACTTCCGACTGAAATTAACGACGAATGGAGATGATTCACGACGAAAGGTTTGAGGGGTTTTGTTCCTCGGTTGACAACGAACACGATGGTGGTTTTGGCTCGTCGATCGGAGGTCGGACGGCGAGTAGATCGGAGTTCGAAGTAGGGAGAACGGGAGAGGAAAACTGGAAAATTTTCCGCAGAACCTGCGCACGGGGAACTTATAATTCAACATATATAAAATTGTTAAATCATGACTTTAGCCACTAAACTTCATGCATTTCTTAAAACGGTCTGCCATCTTGAAATCTGACAATTTAATCCCCAAATTTCTTCCAAATACCAATTAAATCCACCACTTTATAATTTCTTAATTTTAGCCCCTAAATTGGGGTGTTACAAACAAATTAAAAGCGCTTGGAAAAGTCTGACTCGAATTACGCTTTCTCTATGAAAGTCAAACTCGATCTCAATCTCCCCTTAGCGTGCTATATCTAGGTATGTCCAAGGGAATTCGAATCAATTGATTATATAATCCCTACGATAAACCATAACAACATCCAAGCCAAAATCTATTTGTGAAGTTAAAGCGTTTTTATTTTAAGAAAAAACATCTGTCAATTTAGTTTCCAGAAAATTGAGAAATTTAACCCAGAAAGATATGAGGTGTTTTTCAATTCTCACATTAGGAATGGAGTCATTGTTGAAAAAACTTAGTTAAGCATGATAGAAATCATATTTAGCATTATTAAAAAAGAAAAATAAAGAAAACGTAAATAAAGAAAAAGAAAGAACTTTTATAAAACTAGAGAAATAAGAAAAATGAATATGAGATATATAGATGTGTTTTTAGGCTTGCATCGATGGGTATTTATAGTCTCCTAAAAAACCATAAAATAACATTAAAAATCTTAAAAGATAATTCTTGAAATTAAATATGAATTTGTGGCTGAGTCTTATGTCTTTACGCAACTGTTGACTAACCTTCTAAAATATGTTCAGCGCTTTCATGCCTGGTTTCATATCCACTAGGTCGCTCATGATCCTGGAAAAATAAAAAAGTCGTAGAACTTTATCTTTTAAATGCAATTTTCATAATTAGGGTCCTTCATAGAAAACTAGTAGAAACACCCAAATAAATAACAAAAATATAATAATGGAGAAATTAACTATAAATATTAATTATTTAAAACACTAATTAACAAATGAACTAAATTGGTAACTCAACATGACCGATGAATTGTCACATCAGCACGTGGACCGCCACGTCAACATCGTGAACTGCCACGCTAGCACCGTAATAGTTAACGACGAAAAACTTTGGTCAAAGGGTCGCATTAAGTTTGTTTTTTTTATTTGGAGGGTTAGATTGAGAGAAAAATAATACAAGGTCCATGTTGATTTTTTTCAAAAGTATAGGGACTTCTGGTGCCTTTTTTGCCTAATTTATAATTGGGTAAAGTATATAAATGGTCCCTAAAATTTTTAGATACTCAATTTAGGTCCCCACCCTTTTAAAACTTACAATACAATCATCAAACATTTAGTTCGTTTGCAATATGGTCCCCGACGTAACGGCCATTTTACTACCGTTAGGGTAAATTGTATAAATGGTCACTGAATTTTTTCAGGCGCTTGCATTTAGGTCCCCTAACTTTTAAAATTCATAAAACAATCATCAATTATATTTTAAACCCCAAAATTCAAAATACTTCAATTACATTCTAAACCTCAAATTCCAAAATACTTCGATTACATGCCCAACCCAGCTCCAAATTCATAATTCATTCTCAAAATCTAACATAACAAACTAAAATTTGAAATAACAACCCTAAACCCTCAAAACATAATCGTTTCAAAAAACTTTAACAAACTATAAGTGAATAATAAGTTAGTATGTTGGATTTAGGGTTAAATACTCAATTCATTTTATAAAATAGTTGACTAGAAATTTTTTCGGTTTGAGTTTATAAAATTTAAATAAAGTCGAATTGAATTGAATTTTCGAGTTTCTGTTTAAATTTAATTATAAAAATTTATCATATTATAATATTATTTGATTCTAATTCAGTTCAGTTTATAAAATAGTTGACTCGAAATTTTTTCGATTTATGTTTATAAAATTTAAATCAAGTCGAATTGAATTGAATTTTCGAGTTTCTGTTTAAATTTAATTATAAATATTTGTCATATTATAATATTGTTTGATTCTAATTCAATTCAGTTTATAAAATAGTTAACTCAAAAAATTTTCTATTTGATTTTATAAATTTAAATAAAGTCAAATTGAATTGAATTGAATTTTTGAGTTTCTGTTTAAATTTAATTATAAATATTTATAATACTATAATATTATTTGATTCTAATTTAAATAGTGTTTTAACCATATACAGTACATATATTTCTTCATATTTTTTCCATATGTGATATACATATATCATACTGAGTCAAGGGACTTTACTCAAACTTAAAAATTAATCCACTAATTACTAAAAATTTTGAGATATTCGAGTTGTATTTTAGAACTCAATTTTAACTTGATTTTTTTTTAAGTTGAGTTTATGAAATTACAACTCAAAGTCAATTTGTATCAAATTTTTTGAATCAATTCAAGTCGAAAAATAATTTTTTCTAATCGAATTGAGTATTGTTCACTTATAGTTGGTTAAATCAAACTTTTAAATCCTAAACCCAACATGATCACTTATTATTATGACCCAAAATGAACTAAATGGTGTTGATTATATTGGATTAATTGATGGGAAAATTTAGCATTTAGGGTTATGTTTTGAGGGTTTAGGGTTACTGCTTCAAGTTCAGTTTGTTATGCCATATTTTGAGAATAAATTATGAATTTGGGGTTGGACATGTAATTGAAGTATTTTGGAATTTGAGGTTTAGAATGTATTTGAAGCATTTTGGAATTTGAGGTTTAGAATATAGTTGAAGCATTTTAGAATTCGAGGTTTATAATGTAATTAATGATTGTTTTGTAAGTTTTAAAAGTTGAGAAACCTAAATGCAAGCACCTAAAAAGTTTAATGACCATTTATATAATTTACCCTAACAGAAGTGAAACGACCGTCGGAGACCATATTATAAACGAACTAAATATTTAGTGATTGTATTGTAAGTTTTAAAAGTTAGGGGACCTAAATGCAAGTATTTGAAAAGTGCAGAGACCATTTATATACTTTACCCTTTATAATATGTTACAATATTAGTGATGGTAATATAACTTTTTGAAAAGAAATATGTTCACCACTTTAATGACCGTGATGTAGTTTTCCCAAATTTGTTAGTAAAGATGGCGCGATAACGTTTCACGAAAAAAAACCCTCGAAATTCAATTTCATGAAACCCTACCAAAACCTCGAATCCCAGAAAATCAAAAGGAAAACTAGCTAACGAAGACGAACTAATGGCAGTCTCTTTCATTTCTATTGCACTTAAAGCTGTCTCGATATCGTCTCGCTTCTTCCCTAAGGTTTCATCTTCTCTCTGTGTTATGTTATAAATTAGTTTTGCTCTCACTCTGTGTGTGTTTTAACGGTTAGAGATTTGTCGGTGTTGAATGGAAGCAACTTCGTAGAAATTTCCGACATGCTTACTTCAATGAGTAGTTTTTGTTTGAAGTGATTCTAATGATTGTTTTATTTGTTATTCAGTGGTGTATTTATTTTAATCCGTTTCTTTATTCTTCAAAACTTGATTTTCTCTACGCTAGTAGTTTTTTTCATCCTTTTTTTTGAGTGGTTTATGGCATATCTGGACCTTCAAGTATCTTTATTGTCATCCGACATTGTTGCTTTATTACCAGTTTGCACGAAGAGATGCAATCAGTTTTGTTGGGGCTTGCACACGCAATCATTCTTCTGTAGGTAGCTTCTCTTTCATTCTCAATTTTTTTCTTATTTTTGTCTATCTATTTGGCAGTTTGTATTACTTTGTTGCATCGCCTGTTTTAATTTGTATTATATGCTTTAGTATGTGCATTCCATAAGTTGCTGTTACACTGATTTGTCACATTTGCTTGAAGTGCTTGTGTCATCATAGTATAGGTATGAGCATTAAATATGTGTTTAAGTTGCTACTTGCCACTAACTCTATGGACATGAGTAGTCGTCAAACTGACCAAGTCAATTCATTGATGAATGTTGTTGCCAGAGATTGCATGATGAAGGAAGAAAAAAGAAAAAACTGTTACAAGCTTATTTGAAGATAATCTGGTAACTAATGGAGCTAAATGTACTTTTTTTTCTGGGCTTCTCAAAGATATATGATTGGAAATAAATGAAGTAAAGAGGATGAGAGAAAACAACTAAATGAAAAAGGAAATATATGACTTCAAAACTAAAGAGAGTGTGATAGAAAAGGAAGAAAAAAGAGAGGATGGAGATGGTGTAAGAAACTGTTTCAGCTATCCAGTGATTAGTGCTGCTAAAAGCTTAAAACTTTGACTAGTTTTCAAATTGTTTAGGTTTCTATAGAATTTGTGAGAGGGTGAGAGATTAAATAGAGAAGATGAGAGAATATTATACAGAAACAAAGAATAAATGGAAGTATTTACGGCCTCACAAATCAGAAAACATGGTGGAGAGACAAAGGAAAGAAGAAGAAAAAATGGAGATCAAGCAGCATGAAAAGACTGACTTATGTGATCTATTTTTTGCAACTTGGGCCATAATTCATGTTCAATTGTTTAAGCAGGTAGCAAAGCACATTATAAATTTTAAGAAATGACAAGATTGATTTCCCCTTCTTTGGAGGAAATTATATGCTTACATCATTCTTTATTATTCATTAATTTTCTTATATTTCTTTTAATATATTAAAATTAAAAAGGTTAACTCAAGCATTGGGTATGTTTTGTTACAGGTTAGTCAAATGAGAGCAGTTAAATTCAATTGCCCAATTATAATGTTTTAAATCTTTCAGGTGATGTTTCGGAGTACCAATGTGATGCATTTCATGATGATAGCAAAGAAATAAAGAAAGGCAGTGATCTACGTGAAGCACTCTCACGACTTGCTGGGGATTTTGACAGAGAGTCTATGTTGTCCTTGCAACGTTTCTTCAGCTCACGACATACTCCTGTGTTATCTACAGGCTCATTAAAGCTTGATCTAGCACTTGGGATTGGAGGATTACCAAAGGTGAAGGGCCGACATTGCATATTTATCCTGTTAGCACACTTCTTTTCTAATGAAACTCGTACTTATTTTCTATTTTGTGGTCAAACATATTTGCTGAGTTGTCATTGTAAATATGACAGCAGTCAGATATCTGATACATTATGTTTTTAACAGATATGTGGCATATAGTTTTACCTATTTTTCTTGGGCAATTCAAACTCATATGCTTCTGGTTGTCTTTCAGATATGGTGGGTCAAGGGTTATTATAGGCATTGATTTATTTCTTTCTTGCATAAACATCACTTTTTTAATTCTTTACTGATAACTGATTAGTTCAGCTCTCAATTTTATCTTATTGTTTCTGAACATTTACGTGAATTTATGCATGATGTAGCACTCTGCTTGATCAGTGTGAATGAAATATTTATGTGCGATTCTGCATTTCTTTGTTAACTTATCTTGGGAGAGATTTAAATTGTATAATGGATTCAAAATCCTGACTTAAATACTCTTCTATTTCTGATAATTGCATATTTATATTGATTTTTTCTTTAGGAAATCTCTGTGACTTTTTATTACAGTGAAAATGTATTTAATATTATGCTTATGCTTCACCTTGCTAATTGTTTATTATCCAATATTAATTAAAAGTGAATAGTGAAAAGGCTTATACAGATTTTATTTGTTGCTCAGATGCTCTTGCTTCCCTCTGGCCCTAATGTTTGACAGAAACTGTCATTGATAGTTGTGAATAATGTAGTTTGAACCTGCATAAGATATTTTTCCTTAACATGTCAGTTTGATTACACTAGAACACAAGGATGATAATTGAGACTGTTAACAACTCAACCAAAGGTTTTAGCTAATATAGGTTTGACAGAAACAATGATTAAATCTCCTAAAATGTCCCCTTCCTTACAATAGTCCTTGAGCTCTGCTTGTGATCCAAGCATAGATAGTCTGCTTACCACATGATATGTTTATATTTGTAACAAATAATTTGAACTTCAGCCGCACTGACACATTATTCCTAATTGTAGATACTGATTCTTAATATACATTTGTCATGAAAAAGGTTTGCAATTTTATTCTATTTGACACGTAAGTTAGCTGCTACAGAGTATGGGCAGGAAGGGCAGGAATGGTTGAAAGTTTATCTGATCTCTGTTATGGGTTATTCAGGGAAGAATGGTTGAAATTTATGGGCGAGAAGCATCAGGCAAGACAACCTTAGCGCTTCATATAATCAAAGAAGCTCAAAAGCTTGGAGGTGTTGTTAACTTTTCTTCCCATTCTATGGTGGTGGAATCATTTCAATTCTGGAATATAAATTGCAATAATTTATTCTGAGGATAATGTTTTGGAAATATTTAGTAATTTTTGTATTTCCCATTGTCTTGATGTCCATTATTGAATAATTCTAGGATACTTTAATAATGATTAGTGCAATAATTTGTCTCATGGCTGGCTGAAATCTATGTCACAATGATTTTTTTAATTCAAAAGTCTCCTAGAAATTACACATTTTGTAGTGAATCCTCATTCATTTCTAGTATCTGCCTCTATGTTTAAGCAGAATTTAACAGGAAACATGGTCAGGGAGATGATGCTGGAACTTGTCTGCATATTGGGGCTTATACTTCCTTTTTTGTTTTGTTGAATGAATCCTCTTGGCAGGGTATTGTGCATATTTTGATGTGGAGAATGCTATGGACCCTTCACTTGCTGAAGCAATAGGTGTAAACACACAAAATCTTCTTGTTTCACTTCCTGATTGTGCTGAGAATTTGCTTTGTGCTGTTGACACACTGACCAAAAGTGGATCTGTAGATGTAATTGTGATTGATAGCGTAAGTACTTGATTCGTGTCTGCTCTGTTTACTCAAACATGTTTATATTTTTAAGTGCCCAGATACCCATACAATTTGATTCCGTGAACTGTGGTGGTGTTGATTTTTTCTTCTCATTTGTTGGATATCTGACATATGACCATGTTATGTGATTCTCTTACCCAAAAAAATTGTACTTTAGGCATTCAGGGGCTTCGTTTGTATTTTGCCCTCAGGTCTGTGGTCTATTCTTTCTGGAGGTATTGAATGTGGATATCATGTTATGCCTCGTTTCTAAGTGTTACTATCTTCATTGAGTGAGTTATATAAGCCAAAGGGCAATAATCACGAGGACATGCCTTTTCAATTTTTTTTTTGTAATATGCCAATCTGGGATATATACAAAATACTGCCTCCAAAGACTAAAGCTTGTCCAAGTGAATTAAATTATATGTGAACATGTTAATTTTCATAGATGCGTCCAAATATTTGGACTGTGGCTGGATCTGAAATTTTGACACATTGAGTCCAACATATATATTATATATGAATATCTGAATATATATTATATAGGTTGGCCTCTGCAGTTTACTGCTTTCAAGCTTTTGTCATTTCTCTTCTCACTTTGAAGACTTAATTCTCAATGTTTGGTATTCACAGGTTGCTGCCCTTGTTCCTCAGTGTGAACTTGATGGTTCAATTGGCGACATTAGGTGTGATGTACAAGCACGGATAATGAGTCAAGCACTTCGGAAAATTTCTTTTTCTTTAAGCCGTTCCCATACTCTAATTGTATTTCTTAATCAGGTTGATACCCTGTCAAGATCTCTCTCTCTTTCTTTGGTTTACACAAACAAGCATAAAAATAAAAATGCAGATGCACACACACACCGTAGATTTCAGTAAGCTGTCTTGTAGGTCATACAGTTTTTATCATTTACATTCAGGTCAGACATAATGCGAAACAAGGTCAAGCTTTCGGGCATATGGATGAGGTCACTTGTGGTGGAAATGCCCTGAAATTTTATTCAGCAATACGGTTGAGGATGATAAGAACTGGATTGTTGAAGAATGAGGATAAGGTATAGAATCCTCTAAGTTTGGTTTATTATATTCTATTGATGATAAGAAATATCAAAAGATTTTCTAAATTTGGATGATAGTAAGTTATTTTCTTATTTTATTTCTATGTTTCTCTCCGACCATTTTTCTTGAAATATTAATGTTTGATATTTTGTCCGACACATATCCGGACATTGGTATGGGAGAAATGATCCTTCACTGATTCTAAATACGTCGAAATCTTGATGAAATCGAACATACCCAGCACCATGTTTGAGACTCATACATGAATTTCCACATCTAGCTATCTTTGTGATTTCGAGTTATCTGTAGGTATAGTTCAAGTTCTTATTATCATTACATAATCCATCCATTAGTTTCGTGTGGACTATCTATCCTTGTCTTTAGGTAACTGGCTTGGGTGTTTGTGTTCAAGTGGTGAAAAACAAGCTGGCACCCGTAATGCAGAAAGCGGAGCTCGGAATACAGTTTGGTAAAGGATTTTGCCGTGAATCCGAGATCCTGGAGTTGGCATGCGAGTATGGAATTATCAAGCAAGAAGGAAGCAACTACTTCATCGATGCTAAGCGTTTCGGTGATAAACGGGAAGCCGAACGATACTTGGCCGAGAAAGAGGGGGTTCTTGAAGGTATGGCCATGGCTTTAAGGGCGATATTATTCGAAAAGAATAGCTGAGGAGAGCATCGGAACCGGACTCGTCCGAATTCAAACCGAAGGTTCAAAATGGTCTTTAAATGCATTAGCTCGGATGGCTTAATCATGCCAATCTAACAAGAAAGGTGAAAAGTGTATTCTAGTGCGAAAATATCATTCATTATCTATTGTTGAAAGAATTTATTTATATATATATATATATATATATATATATAATTTTTTAAAATTGCTTTCATTTTTTTCTTGACTTTGAGAATTTATAAATTTTGGAATTTTTTCATTTTCATTTTTTAGATTACTTTTAACAAAATAAATGTTTTAGAATCAAGGGTAAGTTACGCCTTTAATACTTAAACTATTAGTTTTTGTATGTTTTATTATTTAATTTTTTTTCTTTTCAAAATCATATTTAAAGTTCAGTTTTTGTTTTATTTTAATACTTTGTTCAAAATTTAAGTTTTACAAAAAAAAAAGTTTATGTATTAAAATAGATCAAAACTAATGGTTTAAGTATTAAATATTTTAAGTTTTTATCAATAAGGTATTAAAATGAAACAAAAACTAAAACATTAAGTGTGATTTTAAAAAATTTAAAGTTTAAATATTAAATTTGATTAAAATTGATAGTTTAGGTACTAAATGCATAGTTTACCCTAGAATACTTTCTTCGAAATTACATAACACAACAATACACGTCAAGGAGAAGAGTCAACTGCATTATATATCCCTAAACTATGATCTTCATTGTAAATTACTCTTCAAATATTTTAATCTTCCAATTTCATCCCTAAATTTCAACTCTTATTCTAAAACTGTCTATCCCTAAACTATAACTCATTTTAAATTTATACTCACACTCCTGAACGTTTCAATTTCATCCCCAAAATTGACAATAATTGAAGTACTCTGCTTATTTTAAGACCCAATTTGGTCATTATTGAAATTGAGAGGACCTCAGTTCTTGATCGAATTTTTGCATTCTAATATCAAGAGGGTAAATATTAGAAATTCCAAGGACTAAATTGAAAATAAACCCTAAAAGTAAAACTCGGTCGATCATAAGTCAAGTTTCGATCAGCAAACGAGAATGCAAAATCTTTTCCGGCAAGTGCAAAAGAACGGAACAACAATGTGCCATTTCCGTCTCTATAATAAGCTGAAGCTCATGTATGTTATGGCATCCAAAATGATACCAAACGATGTAGCAACACTCGTCAATCACCATCTATCATCCTCTAAACTCTTATGATCTATACTATAATCGAAGCCGGGAAATGTACAGCGCCGCTTGGGTAATGATCGGGAATAGCCCCAAAGGAATCCGAATACTGAACTGCCTGATGAGAAGTGCTCTAACCAACTTGCTCATCCATCTTGTTTTGATTCGATTCTCCAACTCTTGGTGGGAGCGATTTGGCAGCAGTAATCGTTGCGAGTTTGATGTCGTTATATACCGATGTGAAGGTCATGCAGGACCGGAGGAGAAAGTGGTGGAATAGCTGAACCGTAAGAAAAGTTTTCAGATATTTCCATGATCCTTCGGGCGGTTGCCGTAGATTCTTTGACACCAATCTTTCTGGACGAAATTATTCCAGATTCGTCAACTCTAGAAGAGTTGCTACTCTCGAGCGACAATGAGAACTTGCCCTTTGAGATAGTTGTCTGTGCCGATTGTATTACGGAAGCGAAAATATCAGATTCCCGAAGTCCTTGGATTATAACCTGTGGATCAGGGGAAAAGTGAATGATCATGTCATCCACGAAATAATCCATCGCAAAGAACAGCAAAAAAACCCAGAAAAGTGGAAGTTTAACTCACCATGGGAGCATAAATCCTAGTTAAGATGCCCCTCCTCAAAAGTTTCAAGTTCAATTCTTTATCAGTCCACACCACATGCTCGCGGTACCTAAGGGGGAAAAAGCACAATATTATTCGAAGAAGCCAAAAATAAACTCCGACACGACACAACTATGACACACACATTGCTTGATGAGAAACATTTTTGCCTAGATGTGAAAGTAAGGAGTAGATCATCATAGACGATTCTTATACAGCCCAACAATTTGCTAAGTGTAGACATTTGACAGCCTAAACATATCAGTAAATGTTTAGAAATCCTTGCCCATAACACGCAACATCAGAAGCGTCGGTTCATAGTCGAAACGAGAAACACGACGACACAGGATGTTTAATATGTTAATATAAGCATTACCAGCGAAGCATCTCCTCTTCGGTTGCAGTTGAAGCAATTATGAATGCCTGCATAAAATAAAACATGAAAGAACTAAGCAAATTAAGCAAAAATACATGGTTCAAGTAAACCAGAAAGCAATCGTCCCCCTCCATCGAAATATTAGAAATATCAGTCAACGTGTAATCATCATAGAGAACTCGCCAACTCTCTCCCTCCATAATCAATACAAACATTACTAGCCCTAATGTAATATGAAAATGGAACTTTCTGTAACTTATGCTAAGAGCAGGTCAGAAAACATGCATTCTGGCTATAACTTAGGCCTATAAAACGGCCAAAGCTGAAATCAAGAAACACATACCTAGTACTTTTAGTGTTCCTTGCTTTATGCAAGTACAATGATATTTGAACTTGATAGATCGGTAAATCGGGTTAAAAGAAAGTTGGAAAACAATGGTCCAAGTAAAAGCATGGGCAATAGAAAACAGATATGCAAGTTAAAAACCCGATAAAAGGAATGTGATGGATTATATCACAATTGGAACTCACAGCTCTATCGAATTCTAACATGAAACATCTTTTAACATCGTCCTTTGTAGGCTTGCAACCACATCGATCACGCCTTGAAGTTAGATCAGAAAATTTGGGGTATGTATAATGCAGAACAGCAGCCTCATCCAACTTGATCTCACTGTGAAATATCACACAAAATTTATATACCTAAGATTAAGAAAGGAAAGGACGCTCAACTATAAAGTAAATGACTTAAAAAATAAAAGGATAAATAAAAATGAACATAAGTCCACAACAGATAAGAAGTCCTTATTAAAGAAGAGGTCATCTGCATTTGACAGATATTAACAACTTAGTATATTAAAAGACAGGGCCCACTCTAGGAGCGACAGCAGCTGAGGCAGAGAGCCAGAAGTAATTTTTGAAGTGAAATAAGGTGCTAGTTTTAACTTTTAACCCAATGTAATTAATAGTATATGCAAAACAAAAAAACTCTGCATTGTATTTAATAAAGCTCGGAACTTATGTTTTTTCCTCAAAGAACATAAAGATTTTGCTTTGCTTTATTTATTACTTAACAGTTCCTAAGATGATGTATTATCATACTAATTTACTAAAAGTCATTATCAAAGAAAGCTCGGTGCTTTTTGCAATTTGGTTTTTCAAGAAATATGCATGGATTGGATTATGATTATTACCCAAAGTTTAATTCTTGTAAATACAACTAATCTTATCTTCTTTTGGCAATTAAAAGAAAAGCAAATAAAATAAACAAAAATGATACTTGAGTTTGCCTACACACAATGGTTCACACTTTAACCAAGGTGCCTTGCCTGAAGAACAGCAAGACACACTCTACTAGGTTTGCAAGGTGCCTTAATCTCGCTGATAATGAAAAGACACATGTGAACTTTTTATTGCTAGATATACATAACAATGACGTTAACAACATAAATTCATTAACACGAAATTAGTAGAAAAGGAGAATACCATACTTTGGTGTTTTCATGTAGTTATGCCATCTGTGTGCACCGTTAGGGCGAAGATGATCTTGAATACGTGCAGCTGATTTCCCATTTCCATAGGTCAGAAAGTAGTTTGGATTGCCACGGGTTGCCGCTTTATAATTGCCAAAGTACACTTCCTTGGGAAGATGATCATAGTTCTTCTTGAACATTGAAACCTATGCCAAGATAGAAGATGTGATAATCAACAACAAGTGCATACATGATCATAACCCTATCAAAAGCAACTGGCATGAGAGACAGAAAACTTAATAATCTTGCCATCAAACTAATATTAGCCATATCGTAATAAATCTAACCAAAGCAAAGCATGATCAATAAATAGAGGAAATTATACCTCAGTAAAAGGTTCCTTGACATCATCCTGCTCGACGCTGCTTTCCTGAAATTTTTATATGATTTAGTTGCTTTCGGAGTCAACAACAAAACAAGATCAAAGATTCGAAATAACTTTACCCATTAAACCTTTTTATAACCAAAATAAACATAATTGACTTTAGAATCTATAAAGGCAGCTCTACTCACATAATTTGGAAAGACAACCATATCAACATTTCCTGGTACACCCGACAGTAATTGTCTCAAAGAGTACTCACGAGCACCCACAGGATGTATAAGCTCATCGGTGTCAAGATGAATGATCCAATCCATGCCAGCATCCTGTAAATGAATGAAGAAAAAGAATAGTAAGGTTAAGAGTTATATCTTACCATCAATACAAATTTATACTATACATGAAAATATATCTGGGGGAGATGAAATGTAATAACATACCCTTGCCATGACAATAGACATTTCCATGTTAAGGGATTGCTTCACAAACAACTCGTAGTTACATGGTTTGTAGAAGAAGCTAGCCAACCAAGTCTCATTCCAAATCCGACTACAAACACCAAAATGAAATCGGAGAAGGAAATCTAAGAGCATCAAGCCAGATTTTAAGGCATCAAACAGTTACCTTTTTAAGAATGATTCAATAAACTATCAAGGAAGCAAACAGATAATCCCATGAAAAGTATTATATCCAGAAACCATTAACATACACACAAAAAGGAAGTTGATACCATACAATCTAACGGTAAAGTATAAATATTATAGGTCATCTCCAGTTTACCCTAAGGACACAGCACTATTTATTTCAGAGCTAATGTCTCCCAAAATGTGTAATTTATTCTCATTTTGGGAGCTCAATAGGATGGTAGTTTGGTCCATAACTATGGAGACTAAGTTCCACATTGCAACCAAATCACTAGTATTCCAGGACTGAAAATAGCTCTCAATTAACCTCCAAATTTTTAGTATCTCTCTCTCTTTTCCTCACACCCTTCTCTACAGCATTGAGTTCTCCAACAATAATTTAAGTCTTGTACAGAAAAGAAGCGCAAAATTGACTTATAGAAGAAGACCACAAGAAAACAAGTACTTTTTGTTATCCTGAATTCAACCAATCTTGTACAAACCTTTTAGCTTGTTGTTCCTCTAATTCTTTTGTTCTGTATATCACTTTCACCCCCTGTACAAGATGATTTATTAGATAGCAACAGAATCGAAGAGGAATAAACAGAAAAGCTTACAACAAGGTATATAAATCAAAAAGAGGAACGAATATTTATGCTCACTGGAATTGATTCTAGGACTTTAGATACATTAGGAGAGGCAGCCTTCCCCTCAACAAAGAGGAAAAAGGTTGAAACTCCAATAACCTTGTGATAAAAGATCCATGGTAGAGTCTGTTCTAATCCTGCAGAAGTACTAGAGATAATACATATCTGGCATTCAGCAAAAACAAAAAAAGGTAAGAAACAGCATCCACAATTCATCAAACCACATACATCAGTGATAAATATTTTATGCAAATAAATTTGGTATCCAGTATCCACCGATAATCTTTAAAATATGCAAAAATTCTATATATACATATTAACTCCATTCAATTTTGAAACACACGAAAAGGGGCTTCACAGAGCAATACATTAATCAAAGAAACTGCTTGATCAAACCAACTACTATCTTATTTACTAATATACATTTACAGCATCTTAGATCATTTTGGTTATATATTAAGAAAAATTAACTCATTTGGCTGTGAAATTTTTTACATCCACAGACGTGATTAACCAACTACACATGCCCATACGTGTATTTTAAAAAAATAAAACTAATTACAGTCTCTTAATCCTACTACTAAAATATAAAATTTATAAACATTATCACATTCTTTATTAGTAAGTCTTTTTAATATTTTTGTCCTAAATTTTGGACTACGTGCTCAGCCTACATTTTAGAATGAGCATGAATAAAAATATTATATCCGAGATATAAATTCGAAAAGAAAAAGAAACCTGTGTAGTGAACAAATCAAACCTTAATTCCAATATTAAATGTTCTAACCAAATCCAAACGACTTGAATCCTACCATATATATTATTTTTTATATTTATATATTTATGTATTTTATATGAATATATATAATACTAAGATGTAAGCATCAAATTTTTTGAATTATTTATTTTTTTAAACTAATCATAATAAAATATATTCATAAATAAAGATTAAGAAAATATGAATCAGTAAGCTTAGACAATCCATTGCAGGTACAAGCATTTTCCAAGGAGGGTTTAGACAAACAAATATAATATCAATATCGTTCTCTAGACTCGATCCAAACTCAATACGATTCAACTCATGAACAGGTCTATTCCGCTTTTAATTTCTTCAATTTGATCTGAATTTCATGGTTCAAGCTAATCCAAATCTACATCTAATTTCATCCTTGATTATTTTAAATCTATAATCTACAAGTCTATCGAATAAATATATAATTTAATAGAGAAAATTAGGTAGTCCAATTCCAGGCAAGATTAGGACCTGAAATCCACTAAGATTCAGATTCATCGGGGATATTAAACTGAAAAAAGAGCATTACAGAATCTGAATATTCAAATTTCCAAAAAAGGGAAACCCGAAAATCCAACTAACCTTAGGCGTAAGATCCGACCCGGCATCGAATTCCCAACCCTTGAAATAAGGGAAAGCCGGTGACTTGCTTCGACCCAAAGTATCGACGCAGCCTGAATTGGAGCGGCGATCTGAACCGGGATTGGAACCGGGGTTGTCCATGCCAGGGAACTGAAACGGGTCAGTGGACCAACGGGAGATGGGGTCGGTCAGACCGCCACGCCATTGGAGAACAAAGGCAAGTAAGGCGAGGGCTAAAGGGAGGATAGTTAAGAGCAAGAGGAGACGAGAAGTGAAGGATTGATGTGAAGAAGAAAAAGAAGAAAGGGAAGACGAAGAGGATGGTCTTGAAGAAGAGTGGAGACCCGCCATGAGAATGGGAGACTGGTGATGAAATAAAGGGACTGAAACATATACATATAAATGGCAATGAAAATGTGTGTGTATATATATATATATAGGTTGGTTGAAGGAAGGAAGAATTGAAACTGAAAGAGAGAAGTTGGCAAAGGAGAATGACACCACGCATGTAACAAGGCGTTTTGTCCTTTGTTTTGTCCTTTAGCTTCTCCTCCTTAATATTTTTTCATTTGTTATATTAATTTTTTAAAAAAATTATAGGTATCTAACTTATTAGCTAACTAATCTAGATAGTATAAAATAAGTGTCGAATATATACCTAAATTAGTTTTAGAATGATCTTGGTGTCTGACGTTACAAATGTTATTACTTTAGTTGTTTGGGTCGTCAACAACGTTAACTTCCTTCGTTAAATAATATGTATCATAATCTGCTAATTTTTTTTAAAATATTAAAAATATTTATATATTTATAAAAACTTAATTTCTCTTAAATTATAAAAAAAAATCTAAAATCCTTAAAATCCTCAAATCATGTCCTTAATCCATTGTTACCGTCTTTTTTGGCTACGACCACTGTCGCCGACGTAGTCCCTGTCATTCTCCTAATCATACACCATTGTAGTAGCCACCAATTAGCACTTAATGAAATAAATTAATATTGTTGATAGTCCAGACACCTAAAATGATAACATTTATAACATTAGACACCAAGATCATTCAAAAAATAATTTAGACACATATTAATAAAAAAACACTATAGTTTTGACACTTATTTTATATTTAAGCCCTATATTATGATATTATGATATTAGTCCTCCTAATATTATTTATTTAATTTGTAATGTTAAAATTTAAATATTCCATGTTACTTAAAAGGATTTTAAACCCTATCTAGCTAGATGAACTTTAAGATACATAAATATTTAGTATGTAAACTTATTTTTAAGTCTAATTTGATACCCAAAGTTCTTTTTAGGTACAGTTAAATATTTGAAAATGACTTTTTGGTCCAATTCGATATTTGTGATTTTCAGATTTAATTCGGTACGCGAACATGACTTATTTATACTTAATTTTTTTTATTTAAACCAATACTTGAATCTTTTGATACAATCGGGTGATCAGAATCGATTTTATTGGCCTTGAAATCAATTTCAATATCAAAAATTAATATTTACTTTATTAAAACTGTTTTTCAATTTAAATTTATAAAGTTATTTAAAAATTTGAACCCCTTTCACCATTTACATTAAATACAAATACTATTATATTAAAGACAATATATGAATTAAATTATGGGTTCGTTTGTTTAAAATAGTATATTAATATTAAATATATAAAAATTAAAATTACTTTGAGTATTTATTATTTGAAGTGAAAAGTTCGAAAAATGACTTACGGAGAATCAAAACGTAAGTCATTTTCCAGAAAATACAAAGAAAATTATGTTGACTAGAAAATGTTTTACATTGACCAACCAATTTTCCTCTGACCAGGCACAAAAAAAAATGAGAAAAACGCTTTTCGAAAAATATTTTACGGGAAACAAACGGATCCTAATTATCTAATTGTTATCTAAATCCACTAAAATTTGTCTTCTTTTGCAAAAAAATAGTTTTAAAAAACAAATGATAAATTTAAATATCCATATAAGGGCTAAAATATTTTGATAATAAATGCCTTAATTTAAATAAATCATCTATAGAATAAAAATCGTTCAGCCAATATCTATTTTAAATTTAATATGAATTGTAATTACAATATTTAAGTTTAAATATAATCAAAATTCAATATATTTAAATGAAAGAAAATAAATTTAATTTTCATAAATATAATTAATTCGACACTATCAAATAAAGTCAGGACCCGAAAATTTGTCAAACCTCTTGTGCAGCCAAATCGGGTCCGTACAATATCAAATAGACCATTTTATGATTAAAAAATATTGGTAAAATAGTTCCCAAGTCTTGTACTTACAAAATAAATTAATATGGCTCTTGTACTAATGTGGTCCTCAAACTTTAAAAAAATTAATGGGATTTTTTGTTGACTTTTTTGTCATTAACCTATATTCTAAGTCAACCATAAATTTCTGCTTCAACAATTGCTCATGCAACCAAAAATTAATTATTTATGTCTTTAACATCAGCCACAAGAAGTATTCCCTTCTTAACATATTTGAGAGAACATCTACGTCAGCAGAAATTAATGGAGTCGTTGGTTAATAACGTTGGTCAATGGCCACATTGAGTTTTTTTTTTAGTTGAAGGGTCACATTGAGAGAAAAAAATAGTACGAGAACTATATTTAGAGAAAAATAATAAGAGGGTCACATTAATTTTTTTTAAAGTAAAGGGGTTTCACATACCCTTTTACCAAAATATTTGTATATTAATACTTACATAATTTACTATTAAATTTAAATAAATAATTTTTTAAGTGATCTCAATGGTAAAAAATATTTTTTTTCTAAATATTCTAAGTTAAAGTTAAAAAAAGTTTTCAAGATATTATCTTATAATCATATTAAATTATTAAAAAAAATTAAAATTATTTTAACATAAAATACAATACGTACCTATTTTGACATGTCAACTTTCGTAGAACTTAGATAAAAAAGATTGAATAGTTTAGGTACCTATTTTGACATAAAATACAATAGGTACATATTTTGATAAAGAAAAATTACTTTAGATATTTATTTTGACCAACAAATATTTCAGGTATTTAAATAAAAAAATGATATATTTTAATTATTTATCTGTGATATAAAACTATTAATAATGATGCATGTATTTTAATGTAAGGTAAAATATAGTAAAATTATAAATTTAGAGTGTGCATATAATTGAAATTGTAGTTTGTTTAATATTTACTTAATCAATAAACAAATAATTTTATTAAGATTATTTTTTATCTTAAATAATAATTTTATTTTAAATAATTGTATTGTAATAAAAATATATCAAAAATAGTTTTATTCTTATATTTTAGGTAAATTATATCCATAACCATTTAACTAAAAGGGGATTATATTTTGACCACGGAACTTTTAAATTTATCAATCAAATCACCAAGTTATTTAAATAATGCTAATCAAGGTATTTATCGTTAATATTTAATAGAGAAAGAGACAACAATTAGTAAATCGGTATAATCACACAATTGATCCTTATTATTCTATCAATTTGTCTTGATTATAATATAATAGTTGAAAATAGTTATAATATTATTATATTGTAATTTGATACATGTGTATATTATAAATTTATTATAAATATTATATTATAATTATTGGTTGTTTATTTGATAGAATTTTATTAAAATATTATAGTTAAGATAGTTGATGTCTTAATGAGATAGTGTTCAAAGTAGATGAATTGTAACATTTTTTTTATTTGTGATGGATGGATATATATATTTTTATAAATGGAGTGATTATTTTTGAACTAAAAAATAGTTTGTCAACCAATGTTATATTTTGTAAGGGTAAATTATAAATTTGGTAACTAAACTTTAGTCTCTCTTATTTCACTCACTGTTTTTCAAATTTTTTTTTTCAAATTTGTCAATGAACTTGATACATTGAGGTTTTTTTTTTGTCACTCGGCTGTTAAATAGTTAGCGACATTAAAATAGGTTGTTATATAGATGCAAAATGACGTCGTTTTAGTGAATTTTTTAAACGGCGTCATTTTTAATGTCGTTAATTATTTAATGACAAGGTTACCAAAATAGGAGAGAGTAAAATTCAATAACAAAAATAACTTTTAAAGTTTAGTGAGCAAAATAGGAGAAATAGTAAAGTTCAATGATGAAATGTGTAGTTTGCCCTTTTGTAATTCTAAAATGGGGTTACCATGTGGTCCTCCACATTTATCATATGTCTATTTCAACCTTTTTCTTTTTTCTCCTTGTTTGTTAGGTTGCAAAATGAAGACTACTTACACAATAAAGATAGATTCATCATAAATGTAATGAAACTCATCTTAATTTTAACTCGAACCGAAGCAATTCGAGTTTAAAATAATCTAAAAACTTTAAAATACATTATCAGTCAAGTAATTTCAATGATTAAAGGATGATTGTTATCTCTATAGGTTTCAGGTTCGAGTACAATGTCTACATGGATGTTTAAGTGTTCATTATAAAATAGTTGACAATCTTTCAAACAAATATTACATGATAATTACAATGTTTTAAGAGTTAATTGCATGATGCTCATTCTAAATTAGTCCTCAAACTTTTGAACATTATGCTTTTATTCTTAAAATTATAACCCTTATTCTAAACTAGTCCCCAACCTTTTAAATATTATCCTCAAATCCATCCAAATATGTAATTAATTCTAACCATAATTTAACCTAAACTTTATTTTTTTCAAACATATAAGAATATAACTTTAACTAACGCTTTTATTGACATGGAATGTGAGTATTATGTACATATAATTTAGGATGAAATTAAAATGTTGAAAATGTTTGGGGACCAATTTAGAATGGAGAATATAGTTTGGGAGGAAACTAAATGTTCAAAAGTTTGAGTACTAATTTAGAACGATAACCATGGTTTAAGGATGGAATTGAAATATTTAAAAGTTTAGGGACCAATTTGAAACTTTATGTTTAGGGACCAATTTCAAACAAGAAACATAGCTTGAAGACGTATAATGCAGTTAACTCATATTTTAATAAAAACAATTTGATACTCGAATCTAAAACCTTAATAAATGACAATAATTTAATTTAGATTAATTAGATCATAAACTAACTCTAATGTGAATCGAGGAGTATTTTTTTAGTGAAATAAGGGGAGAAGGGGCGTTTGGAAGTAAGCGGTGGCTGCTTGTGGCGGTGATGTAGAAAAGACGACGCGGCTGGCAGTGAAAGCGACTTGCTTTCCTCAGTGCCACCAAACGAATGAACGTGACATTCCACTAATAGTAACGCAGAACATGGGCTTTCCCCTTGCATTTCTTTTAAGTTACCCAAACTTCCAAATTTGTGCTAACATACACTATTTTCTATTGCATCATGAATTGCAGCCAAACATACATTTAACTAAACAAGTTAAAACATGAATGAGTATCATTAAGTGACTAAATTATCAGTTTTAGTTAGTTTTTAAATACTTAAACTTTCATTTTTTTTAAAATTCATACTCAAAGTTTAGTTTTTGTTTCATTTCAGTACTCCGTTGTTAAAAACGTTAGTTCTTGTTTCATTTTAGTATCCCGTTCAAAGTTTAACGTTAAATTTTGAAAAGTTCAAAAGTTTAGGTATTAAACTTGCTAAAATTTTAATGACGGATACTAAAATAAAATGAAAACTAAACGTTATATATGATTTTAGAAAAAATGAAAGTTTAAGTACTAAAACTCGAAGTTAAAATCACAAGAATGTTATGATTTCATGCTTAGGGTTAAATTGTCTCATTAATTTTACTAAATTTATCAAGTTAATGAGTTAATTTGACCCTTAAAATGTATAGTTTAACTAAATTTATCAAGTTCAAGCATTATACGTTTAGACCCTAATTCTTATCACCAAAATGATACCTTTAACCCTTATCTTTGGATTTGATATAAAATTTGGCCCATAACTTTTTTGGTGCAGTTTGGCCCTTGAATTAGGCTCCAAGCTTCAGATTGGCTCATGACTTTTTGTTAGGGCAATTTGCCCCCTGAATTTAGTGTTGATATATAATTTGACCCCTTTAAACTTCAATTTGGCCCATAAATTTTTTTATTTTGTGCAATTTGACCCCTGATTTTGGCTTCGATATATCAAAGCCCAAAACAAGAGATAAATTGCAATTCAAAATCTAAACAAGAAGCTAGACCACTGATTGGAACAAAAAATAGGGACCAAAAGGTAAAAATGCCAATAATTATAGGGTAAATTACGCATTTAGTTCCTAAACTATCAATGTTGGTCCATTTTAGTGCCTAATATTTTAAAGTTTTCAAAATCATATCTAATGTCTAGTTTTTATTTTATTTTAGTAACAGTCTTTAAAAATTGAACGCATTCAGTACCTAAACTATCATTTTTTGTATATTTTAATATCTAAACTTTTAATTTTTTTTTCAAAATTTAACGTTAATTGAATGAGGGATACTAAAATAAAAAAACTAAATTAGGTATGATTTTGAAAAATTAAAAGTATAAGTACTAAAACAGACCAAAACTAATAGTTTCGGTACTAAATGCAGACAAAAATTGATAATTTAGGTACAAAATTGGAATGAGAAGATAATTGAGAGATGAATGATTTAATTTACCCATAAAAATTATTTGTCAAATTTTTTAACGTCACTAAAACGAAATAAAAAAACAAGCGTTAAGATCTAATTTTAAAAAATTAACACAAATATCAAAGTTATAATTTTTTTTTAAAAAAGCTCAATGCCTCTTTTTTATTACTTTTGATTTTGAAAGCGCATTAAATATCAGCATCGCCCACTTCCCAACTCTCATGACAACTCTGTCCCACCAGCACCATCCCCCTCTCTCCCAGCCTTTTCCCCAAAGCTTAGAATAAAGAATGCACCAAATTTACCGCTAGCAATTCTCTTTCTCCATTAAAGAACACCAAAAAGCTCTCTCCTTTAAGTTCAAAAAGGCTGAAACAAGTGTTTGGTTAGAGGGAAAGTGAAGGAAAAAAAGTGGGAAAAAGATTTGTTTTTCATCAATGGGTTGTTCTGCTTCAAGACCCAACACTAATATCATCACCAGAACCCAAAACTCCAACGAAGACCCGCATTCCTTTTCTTCTGTGGATTCATCCATGGTTTCTTCACTCAATTCTTCTTCTTCTTCCCCGCTTCCCCCGCCTCCGCCGGTTGTTTCTCGAGCTCTCTCGCTCCCGACGCCGTTAGTTCACCACCCGCCGTTGAGGAAAGGCGACAGCCACCACCTCGTTTCGTTGACTTCCACCACCTACGGCTCTCTTTCACTCATCGACATCCAAAAGCCGGAAATCAACATCACCTCCCTAGGCGACAAGTCGCCGGTTCATGTGGACCAAGTCGAGTCATTGTCGCCGGACTCAGTCATCAACACGTGGGAACTCATGGATGGGCTAGACGATTGCGGCGATTTCGATCTGGGTAAGCCTAAATCTCTGTTTAATACTCGTACAAAGGAGATTCCGCCATTAACAAAGCCATTATGGAAGCATTTATCTGAAGAATCACTGCTTTCAAAGCTTGACCCTAATGTAGTTTCAAGCTACAGAAGAGCTTTATCTTCTAGGCAATTAGTCAACGAATCCAAAACCCCAATCGCCACGTGTTCTTCTTCAAGCCCTTCGTGTACTTCATCACTATCCGATAGCTGGGTCAAAGTGCCAACCACTGAGTCCAAACTCGTGTTGTACTTCACTAGCTTAAGAGGAATTCGAAAAACATACAAAGATTGTTGTAGTGTTAAGATGATATTCAGAGGCTTTCGAGTTGCGGTCGATGAGAGGGACATTTCGATGGATTCCATGTACCGAAACGAGTTGCAGTCACTGCTGGGAGGGAAAATTATTTGCCTGCCACAAGTGTTCATCAGGGGGAAACACATTGGTGGGGTTGAAGAGATTAAACAGCTTAATGAAAACGGTGAATTATCGAAGCTTCTTGCGGGGTTTCCGGTTCGAGATCCTGGAGTCGTTTGCGAAGGCTGTGGCGATGCGCGGTTCGTGCCGTGCCCCAACTGCAATGGAAGCAGGAAAGTGTTTGAAGAAGATGATAGGTTAAGAAGGTGCCCTGATTGCAATGAAAATGGGTTGATAAGGTGTCCTGCTTGTTCTCTTCATAAACCGAGCAGATGTTGAATTTCGGGATGCATGATTCTTTCCGCTTAATCAGCGGATGAAGGTATATGTTGCTCCAACTCGATCATATGTCTGGAAATGTATTCCGATATAAGAGTCGGAGCAATGATTATTTGTAGCAGTACTGTTTTGTTTGATGTTAGTTCCATGATGTGCGGGTCTGTCTAATGTCTATATACTACTAGTTCAGCAGATTGTTCTTGTTCATTTCCCTTATGAACTGTATGAAATCACAAAGGATAATGATAATAATAAAAAGAGTTAATTACACATTGGTGGGGTTGAAGAGATTAAAAAGCTTAATGAAAATGGTGAATTATCAAAGGTTCTGGCAGGTTTCCGGTTAGAGATCCCGGGACAGTTTCCATAGGCTCTGGGGATGCAAAGTTCGTGCCATGCCCAAACTGTAGTGGAAGCAGAAATGTGTTTGAAGAAGATGAAGCTAGGTTGATAAGGTGCCCTGCTTGTAGCTCTTGATGAACTGAGCCAATGCTGAATTTGGGGATGCATGATTCTTTTTGAATATGTTGTTCTCCGACACGACAGTTAGCCCTCTAAACGAGTCGAGTCAAACTCGAGTATTACCGAGTTCAACTTGAAAACTTTAAAATTAAGCTTGACCCAAAAATTTGCGGGCTTGTTAAGAACTCGAGATGAGTTTATTTGATTTGAGTGCTGATTGAGTTTTAATTGAGTTGATCTCGAATAGTTCGCGATCTGTCTTGTCTCTTTTATAATCTTACCAAAGGTCGTCGACAATTGAGTCAAGCAATGATTTTATGTTAGTTTCATAATTTGTGGGTCTGTCTATATTCTACTTGTTCAGCACATTATTCTTCTTGTTAATTTCCCATATAAACTGCATGAAATCAAAAAGGATAATGATCATAATAATGTAATAAAGATTCAATTTTGATGCTAAAGATCCGATTTTTGACCATCATCGTGGAGTTTAAGCAATATGGAATGCTTTAAATGCACTATTGAAGAGTGCATATGAGTAGAAATGAATGGTTGTGAGAGTGCAGAAAGGAGTACGATGGACAGTCTGGATTGCCCCCATGGTTGCAGTCAATGTTGTCAATCGTCTGTAAAAAAAGCAAAAATGCATTAAAGGTGTTACATATATATTATTATTTTTTCAATATGAAATTCTAACTTACAAAATAAATCTAATGTAGTTTTTGTCCAATGTTTTTTTTATCGTTGACTGATGGTATTGTTGTGGCGGTTTACAGGAAATAGAGTCTTGTTTGCTCTAAAGTTAGACATAGCAAAACTTATGATTGGGTGGATTGGTGCTTTCTCGAGGCTATGCTTTATGAGATGGGTTTTCCCGTTACTTGGGTGGGTTTGGTTTTGAATTGTCCATCCTCGGTTTCTTACTCTGTGGTGCTTAACGGTTTAGTCGGTAAATGTTTTCAGCCAAGCAGAGGTTTACACCAGGGGGATCCTATGAGTCCCTACCTTCGTTTAGCAGCTCAGAAAACGTCCTAAAAGGAATCCGAATAAAAAGGGGTGCCCCTATGATCACCCATCTTTTATTCACGGATGATACTATTATTTTCGATGACGCTTAGGCCGTGGGCGCTGCTAATTTAAAAGATTCCCTGAATACTCTGCGTGTTCGGGCCAACTTATAAACTTTGCAAAGTCTGAAATCTATTTCAGCTCTAATGTTGACCATGGAACCCGTACCGTGGTGTCTCAAGAGCTTAGCGTCAGTAGGAACGGATACAGGCTCTTAATTCAGAACCTTGTGAGGAATTCCTATTCAGGTCAATTGTATAGAAGAATTCGGAGTATCTCGTGCCCATCGAAGATCAAAATAAACCTTTGAAAATTTTGCATGAACTTCCAACTATGTCTAACATGTGCATAAAAGCGGGTGATCTCTAACCCAAATTGTCCAAGGTGTAATCTCTCCTATGAATACCCCATTCACGTAAGTAAGGAGCGTGTTTTTGCTTCTAATGTGTGGAGGAAGTTTGGTGTACAGTGGCCAGTGCAGATTAATGATCTTAACTTTGGTGAGTGGGTTGAGAACTTGAGTGGCTTTTCTCAAACATCAACAAAAACAGGCACAAGGAAATCGCAAACACGGTCTGGGCTCTCTGGTTCACTAGAAATAAATTGATCTACGAAAATATATTTCAGGGAGTTGATGAGGTTGTTACCTTTATCAGGAGCTATGAAATGGAAATCGAGACTCTTTCCCGTTGCCTCCAACACGCGAAGGTCTACGAGAATTCTGTGTGGATTCCCCCCACCGATCCCACAATCAAGGTGAATGTTGATGCGAGCTTTTCTGCTGCATGCACATCTTCTTGCTCTGGGTTCATGGCTCGAAATAACGCTGGACTGGTTATGGCCGCTGGTTTTCGCTTAAACAAAAACGTCCCTAATGCTTTCGAGGCAGAGGCGTTAGCAGCGGTCCAGGGGCTACGTTTCGCTCTTGATCTGGGATTCCAAGACATAGTGTTAGAAGGTGACTCGAGAACGGTGTTTCAAAAGCTATAGTCAGACATGACTGACTTTTCTGACATCTGTTGGCTTACTTGTGATGCAAGAGCTCTGGCAAGGCAATTTCGCACCTGCAACTTCCGTTTTACACCAAGAGGAGGTAACGCTGCTGCACATGCAATGTGCAGTGAAGGAAGGAAGAATAGTGTATACATTTTCTGGATTGAAGACGCCCCGAGAGAGGCCTTGAGGTTACTACATTATTTTAAGACTAGTTATTTTAAGGCATAATGCCAAAATTAATACTCGATATTTATTAAAAGGATAATTTTAGCCTCTATTATTTTTAGCATTTTGACGTAATATTTTATTTTAGGGTAAAAAAGTCTTAAATATTTGATAGAATAGTTATTTTGATCCTTAATCTTTTTTCTAAAGCATTTTGGCCTTCGATATTTTATTTTAGGGTAAAAAAGACCTCTATTTTGGACCATTGATCATGTGCTAACTAACAATTTTCATCTATAGAGAGGACTTTTTACCTCAAAATGAAACGTCAGGAGTTAAAATGTTAAAAAAATATGAGTTAAAATGATCATTTTATTAAAATTTGGGGGCTAATTTTGATATTATACCTTATTAATTATTTAATCCTCTAACATGTATCATCGATTTTTGTTAAAGATGAGTGACATGACTGTTTGACCAATAAACAAATGACACGTTTTTGTTCCCACCATTTAGCTGACCCGACCCGACCGAAGACCCAACAAGGAAAAAATGAAGTTTGCCGCTCCGGTTTTGCTCATTTTGATTTGAATAATTAGAGGGAAAATGAAAATCCAAAAGTAAAGGAAAAAACAAACAAAGACGAGACGAACAAGTAGAGAAGCTCTCTCTCTCTTTGAAGATCTGCTAACACAAAAAGAATGGCTCTTCACTTCGTTTTCCCCCCAAATCTACAAGCCCTGGAGAAGGACGAAGAACAAGAAGATTACCAAGACAACCGTCTCTTCGTTCAGAACGCTATCGATGTGTCTAAGCTTCGTGCTTCGGAACTCGAAGAATTTGTCAAAGGTTCCGATTTATTCTTATCTATTTCACGAGTCGTTTTGTTTATTTTAGAGTTATGTAGTTTCTGTTTAGTTTTTGTTGAATTAGATTAGTTTTAGCAGCTTTAAGAAAAATTATGGAAGATTGAGATGAGATCTGCGCTTATTCGAAAACTTTCAAACATCTAAGTTATGATTAGTTATGAACGCTATCGATGTATCTAAGCCTCGTGTTTCGGGACTCAAAGAATTTGTCAAAGGTTCCGATTTCTTCTTATCTATTTCATGATTCTTTTTTAGTTTTAGAATTGTGTAGTTTAGGTTTAGTTTTTTGTTAAATTAGATTAGTTTTAGCAGCTTTAAGAAAATTATGGAAGATTGAGATGAGATATGCGCTTATTCTAAAACTTTTGAACTCGTAATCTAATTTATGATTGTTTTTTTCTTTTAAAGTTTGTGTAAATTCGGTTTATATTTTGCTAAAATGGATGGATTTTAGTTGGCCTAGACTGCTTCAGCAAGAAGGAAATTATGGAAAATGAAGATGAATTTGTTTAAATTCGCTCTCTATATATTTTAGTTTTCACCTCATAAAAGCCCTAACTGGTATTTTTTTTGAAAAATTATTTTCCCCCGCGTTCGAGAAAATTACTCAACGAAATAACCTGGTTTGGTTTCCATAAACTATTTGGAAAAAATTGATTGGAGTTTCTCATTTTCTCTATCATTAAAGAGTAGAATATTTATGTTTAATTTTCCAAGCATTTTTGTAACGCTAGTTTTATCAATTATACATGATTTCATAGAAATTTAATTGAAATTTGTTTCTCCTCTCAATACAGGGGTATCCTTTGATCTCTCTGATAAAGAGCTCTACTGTATCGAAGACCAAGATGTGTTTGATCGTGTTTACTCATCAGTCCGAGGCTTTTCCAGCCTTACACCATCGTGTAAGTCTATTCTTGCAGAAAGTCTTAGGTCTAATTTGAGTGTTTTGCTCCCAAATGTGGATTCCCTCGTGCGAGTTTCCCAATCTCAGGATGATGATGAAACCCCATTGCTTGATCGTGTCACTTCATACCGAAACGCGTTTAAAATTTACTCGTTCTTTCTCTTCCATATTATTTTGACCGAGGAGTCGAGCACTGGTTCTAACAACAATGCAAAGGTACTATATCCCCTGCCTTTGTTACATAGACTTGTGTGTTAGTGTTGGAAAGGGTAATGTGTCTGAAAGAGGTATATTCGAATTTTTCCAAGTTGTTTCAAGTATTTGGAGGGTGATATCTTTATACCATGTATTATTCATGAATATGTGTTGAACATGGGTGCTGCATAAACTTTAGGAAAAATGAAGAGTCGGATCCATATAGTCCCCTGCTATACTTCCTCCTTTTCTGCATGCTGTTTTTTGTGTTGCCTTTGATGGTTTGTGGTTGGTCATTTGTCAGGTGACAACAAGTACCCGTAAGAAGCAGCCAGTAAACTCATGGAATTGGGAGTTGCAGAGAGCCCGGATGCTTAACTTGATTGCAAATTCTCTAGAGATCAACCTCTCTTTGCTCTTTGGATCAGCTGACCCAGACGAAAATTATCTATCTTTTATCGTGAAGTAAGTGACCTAGTCCAACTAATCTTACAAGCTATCATAAACTGTCATATCTGCTGAAGTGAACTTTACTTCTGATTTTGGTTTTGCAGAAATGCATTTTCTATGTTTGAGAAGGCCACACTTCTAAAGGACTCCGAAACAAAAGATGCTATATGTCATATCATTGGGGCTTGCGCTACAAAGTACCACTACACCGAGCAATCATCTGCTTCAATTATGCATCTTATTCACAAACATGACTTTGTTGTTGTCCACATGGCTGATACCGTTGCTTTTGCTGAGAAGAAATATGCTGATGGAACACTTGCATGTTCCCTTATTAGAGAGATTGGGAGGACTAACCCTAAATCCTATGTGAAGGATACGGCTGGAGCTGAAAATATTGGGCGCTTCCTGGTGGAGATTGCGGATCGACTACCAAAGTTAGTGTCGACTAACATTGGACTTTTGATTCCACACTTTGGGGGAGAATCTTATAAGATAAGGAATGCCCTCGTAGGTGTTTTGGGTAAATTAGTTGCAAAAGCATTTAAGGATATTGAGGGTGAAGTGAGTTCTAAATCCATTCGTCTTCAGACCAAGCAAGCCATGTTGGAAATTTTGCTTGAGCGTTGTAGAGACATTTCAGCTTATACAAGGAGTCGAGCGCTTCAAGTTTGGGCTGAACTATGTGAGGAGCATTCTGTTTCAATTGGTTTATGGAATGAGGTTGCTTCTGTTGCTGCTGGGAGATTGGAAGATAAGAGTGCCTTTGTTAGAAAATCTGCATTGAATTTACTAATTATGATGTTGCAGCATAATCCTTTTGGTCCACAACTCCGAATAGCTTCATTTCAAGCAACTCTGGAGCAATACAAGAAGAAGCTGAATGCGCTTGAACCAGATAAAATGGCCGAAGGCACGAGTGATGGTGTTCCCTCCGATAATGACTCGTCAAATGGTGAAGTTGATAACGGAAATGCTGAAGGGGTGACCAACTACCAGCCTGAGAATTTAGCTGATAGTTTAGCTGATACAGAACAAGAGATTGCTAGTAAGGATAGTCTTGTTCCAGATGTTGGAAACTTGGAGCAAACTAAGGCCTTGGTTGCCTCCCTTGAGGCTGGTTTGAAATTTTCCAAGTGTATATCAGCCACAATGCCAACACTCCTTCAATTGATGGCTTCATCTTCTGCCACTGATGTTGAGAACAGCATTCTCTTGCTGATGAGATGTAGACAATTCCAAATTGATGGTGCAGAAGCCTGTCTACGCAAGATGTTGCCACTGGTAGGCTATTATCTGTTCTCATGCCTTCATGTCTATGTTTTCTTCTATTTCACCTTCTTTTTCCTCTTTTTGTGCCTTTTAGGTTGACTACCCTGTGAACATTATTTTATTAACATTTGACACAACTAGTATCTATTACTGGATTTTTCAGGTATTTTCTCAAGACAAATCCATATATGAAGCTGTAGAGAATGCTTTCATAACAATTTATGTTAGGAAAAGTCTAGTAGAGACTGCTAAAAATCTTTTGAATCTAGCCATAGATTCAAATGTAGGGGACCAAGCAGCCCTCGAGTTCATTGTTGGTGCCTTGGTGTCTAAAGGTGATATTTCCAGTGGAGTGGTATGTTCACTTTCTTGTCTTCATAATATCTGTCTTGGTTTTGCATTAAAATTTTTCCACGGTTACCAATGGAAACCTAGAAGAGTCGAGCCTTTTTCGGTAGGAATTTCCTTTTCTTGTTGCTAGTTGTCATGAAAAAAATATGCACAAGTATTAATGTATTATAATTGCTAAAAGCCTAAAACGTGATTACAATTAAGATGTTTGTATGGTTATAATGAATGAATCCAAGTGTGTTTGAAACTTGGAATCATTTTCTTATAGACTTTAAGACATTGTAGTATTCTGTGGATCCACAAATGTAATTGGATTGCACAAATGGCTTTAGAATTATTTTTTACAGTTAAGTATCTATGGGGTTATTCATGGAGGGAGGGATTTAAGTCATTTAGGTTGAGTTGTTTAAGTACTACCAAAGACAATTTGATGCAATCGAATCTGAATCATTTTGTTGATTAACTGTGGCACGTCCTCCCTTTCGAGTGTTTTGGCTGCAATTATGTTATGGTTAAAAGTCTGTTCTGATAACATGAATGATTATTTTTCTTCATTGTCCCATTTCTTACAGATATCAGCCCTATGGGATTTCTTTTGCTTTAATGTTAATGGAACCACTGCCGAACAATGTCGTGGGGCCTTAGCTATCCTATGCATGGCAGCAAAATCATCCAGTGCAATTCTTGGCTCCCACATACAGGACATTATTGACATTGGGTTAGGTCGTTGGGCCAAAGTGGAACCTTTACTAGCTAGGACAGCATGCATTGCTATCCAGAGGTTGTCTAATGAGGACAAGAAAAAGTTGGTACTTAGTAATGGCAGCCGAATATTCAGTATTCTGGAAAGCTTGATTACAGGCCTTGGGCTTCCAGATAACATATGGTATGCCGCTGCCGATAAAGCAATAGATGCAGTATATACCATCCATCCAACTCCAGAGACCTTAGCTGCCGATCTTGTAAAAAAATCTCTGAGTTCGGTTTTTTGTGGTAGCAGAAGAGATGCATTACACAATGACATTGTCGGTGGTAATTCCACTGCACTTTCCACAGTCCAAGTGTCAAAGCTTAGCAGATATTTATTTGTCATAAGTCATGTTGCCATGAACCAACTGGTATACATAGAATCTTGTGTTCGAAAGATCCAGAAACAGAAAAGTAATAAAGAAAAAGTGGATTCTGAAGGCACAGAAAATGCTGAAACACAGAAGGTAAGAACACAGTTCAACTCATAATTTATTCTCAATTATGAATTTATAATTTGATTAAGAAAACCTATTATGAATTTATATATCTGATGTCTTCCAGGATAATAATATCAATGCTGAACTCGGTCTTGCTGCTTCTGAAGATGCAATACTAGACGCACTTGCCGAGAGAGCAGAGAAAGAAATTGTTTGTGGTAGTTCCAGTGAAAAGAATTTGATTGGAGAGTGTGCACCTTTCCTCAGTAAACTGTGCCGAAATTTTGTTTTGATGCAGAAGGTGGGTGCTGCAGATTTCCTCCTCTATATCATTTCTTTCATTTTCCTAACTTTGGACTCCATTGTCAACTTTCTCAATTAAGAGTTCTCTTGTGTAACATTGCGATTTATGACTATTTTCTTTACCATTTGAATTTATGTCTGATCTTCTCGCATCATCGCATTTGCTAAGTTCTTGAGAATAATATCATTTATTTGTATACTATATGAAATATAAATTGTACAATAATTGACTGAAAAAAACGAAATCATTTTAGCTTCTCATGGAAACAAAATGAAGTTACTTCTCTTAATCTGTACTGGACTGCATATATGTTTGTTATTTTCTCGGTGTTACAAAACCTTGTTCAATAAATTGACTTGACAATTTTGTTTCAGTATCCAGTACTACAAGCCTCTGCAATGCTTGCTTTATGTCGATTCATGATTATAGATGCCAAATTTTGGTAAATCTCTCAACTTGTAGATTCTTATCTGCCATTATGAGTCCAAAGGAGATTTCATGCCTGATTATTTTATTGAATTGTTTTCCAGTGATGAAAATCTCCAACTTCTCTTCACTGTCGTGGAGAATGCTCCATCAGAAACCGTTCGTTCTAATTGCACCATTGCTCTTGGAGATCTGGCTGTTCGCTTTCCTAATCTCTTAGAACCATGGACAGAGAACATGTATGCTCGGTTGAAGGATCCTTCAGTTTCAGTTAGGAAGAATGCTGTTCTGGTTCTTTCACATCTCATACTAAATGACATGATGAAGGTCTGACAGGCTGACTATCGTCTGCATACTCTTTTTAACTTTAGATATATTAGATAGCTTTAGGGATCTAATTCTTTGCATGTTTGGATCAGGTAAAAGGTTACATAAATGAGATGGCTATACGAGTAGAAGACAATGATGAGAGGATCTCTAGTTTGGCTAAACTCTTTTTCCATGAGTTGTCAAAGAAAGGTGAATTGTGATGTTCCAATTGTCGAAACGGCTAACATATGTTTCTTCGACTCGAATAAGTATATAACAATTATATTTCAATTTTTTTTTGGCAGGAAGCAATCCAATATATAATTTACTCCCAGATATCCTCGGCAAGTTATCCTCCCAACACCTGCAGAAAGACTCTTTCTTCAACATAATGCAGTTCTTAATCGGTTCCATCAAGAAGGTAAATATTTTTCTAGATAAAAATGACACTACTGGTTTTTATGATCTCGTTAACATGATGTCTATAATATTTTTCAGGACAAACAAATGGAATCGCTCGTTGAAAAGCTCTGCAATAGGTTTAGTGGAGTCACAGGTATGCAATCTTTGATTCATTAAATTCTCCTTGCATTTATTCATTGCAGATGATATCCTTCTTACATGCCCTCTTCCGAATATTATTGTTTCCGTGTTCCTGATATTCGGTTGAAAAAGGTTAAATGATAATGATAAGGATCTTGGAAGCATTTAGCTAACGTTATTTTCTGTTCAAATTATAGTTTATAGGATTCTTACAGGCTGCAGCTTTTCTTTTTGTTGATACCTTGCTTCATATTGCAAATAAACAATAACACTATAGATGCATCTGTATTATGAACGTCGAAGTTCGATTTTGCTTACGAAATGGTTCGTCTTTGTTGCAGATGTTGTGCAATGGGAGAATCTTTCTTACTGTCTTGCTCAGTTATCATTCACCGAAAAGGGAGTGAAAAGGCTCATAGAGTCATTCAAAACTTATGAACATGCCCTATCTGAGGATTCTGTGATTGATCATTTTAGGAACATAATTAACAAGGTACTCTTTTCTTTCCGAGTCTTCCCTGGCCGCTATCCTGAACTCGGATCGAATGATTCATTTTCTCTTCGCATCGCTTGCAGAGTAAGAAGTTTGCTAAACCAGAACTGAAAGTATGCATCGAGGAGTTCGAGGAGAAACTCAACAAATTCCACAACGAAAGGAAGGAGCAAGAGGTCACCGCCAAAAATGCAGAACTACATCGGCAAAAGGTTGAAGCATTTGTCACGAACGCAAATGACGGAGAAGAAAGTGCAGAATCTGAAGTCGCTGAAGGTTGGTTCATGAGTTTAACCATGTGCCTGTGACTTTCTCTAATTTCTTGCTGCTCACGCAATAACCTTGTAGGCGTTACAGATGGCGAGGTCGCCAATACATCCTCGGAAGAGGAACCTGAGACTTCGAATGACGAACCGAGACGTGAACTTGTCGAGCCAGTCGAACCTTCCGGAGCTTCGAGTGAGGTGACTGAACAAGAAGAGGATACTGAAGTTCAATCATCGAGAGTCGAAAGGAAAGGTAAGTTTAGCTTCATAACTCTGCTCTTTTCGGTTTATTAAATGTGTCTAGTAACAATACTACGCTGCTAATATAGCGGCGTCGCGATCCCGAGCTACAAGAAGCCATGTGAAAGATCTGAAGACGCCCTTGCCCGCAATCACCCAGAGAATTATAAGGTCAAGAAGGAAGGTAGGTTCATAAGTTATGTGTTTGTTGGGTATAGTAAGGGATGGTCATGGTCAGATTTTTGGCCAATTCGACTCGATAAAACTACACTTGAAATCCGACATGATAAAACTACACTCGAAATTCTATCTGATTTGGGTTTAGGGTGATGACTTCATCCGACCCAAAATCCAATTTGTCTTTTGAGATAAAACCACAATTGACTTGATCCGACACACACATTCATATATGGGTTATTACACAAAGTAAATTGTTTAGTTTTACACATATTTAGGATCGTTGGATGAGTTAAAATAGATGCCTGAGATTGATTGTTTTTTTAGCAAGTATCTTTACATATCCTACTTTTAATCTAAACCATTTGTTCACTCATCAAATGATTTTAAATATGTGTAAAACTAAAAGAGTTTTACATTGTGTAATGAGATCCTACCGCTATATATATATAATTCATAATTTTATTTATAAAATAGAGATTTAATTAAAAAAACAATATAGAGAGGAGTATTAGAACAATTATCTCTAAACATATAACTTATAATTACATTTTTTTGATTAGATATTTTTCATTCTAGATCTGAATATGAGAAAATCTAATTTTCTTTTAAAAAAACTCAATAGAATCGGGTTGAATCGAAATTTGTTAGGTTTGAGTCCCGCGCCTATCCCTGGAAATACTTTAATTTCTTTTACATACACTATAGAAACATGCATGCATGCTTACATACATACATATAATGAAATATTCCACAATTTGCAGGTAGAACAATGAAAATTATTCAGCAACACATATTTGAGTTATTGAATAGGAGCAAGCCAGGAGTTGAATTTGTTTTCTATGCATCTTTGTAACATCTAGGGTTCTACAGCCATTTGTATAATACTTTGATATGAATTGGATTTGGTATGGTTTGTTAACAGAGCTATATTAGTAAGTATTCAATTCGGTACAACAAAATTATGTATTTTTCGTTTTTATGGATTTTCTTTGGTTCTTTTATTAATAAATGCTGTTAATTGATTTTTGAATGAATTAATTAAAATATTCGATTTTATTTGTTTGACAAAAATATTCAACTGCGTTTGCCTTTGTCGTGCTATGTTCTGTTTCAACGTAATTATTACTTGTCCTATTTAATAGTGTCTATTGTGGATAAAATATGTAGTCTTACAAGATAAATTTGATCATATGTAAACTAATAGAAATGACAAAATTATCCTTTAAAATTTTATTGATGAATTTAACAGATTTATTTTGATAGGTGTAAAAGAATGAACGTAAAATCAACAATCGGTTGGTCTAGTGGGATGAAACACTAATCTCTTAAGAAATGCCAAAGATTTGAATTCTAGAGATTACAAATGGGGTATATTGAATTAGGAAAGTTGCCCTCACTTCTGCATTGCATAACAAAAAAAAGAAAAGAAAAAAGAAATATACATGTTTATTATTTGTTAACTTTTTTTTATATAAAATAAGACTTCATTAAAAAATCTCTTCATATCCTACATGTTACAAACATAACATGAAGGACATTAGAAAGAGAAAAAGAGCACCTTTAACTTTTATTAATGGGAACAATAATACACCTCCACACTTCAACAACTAACAACTCCTTACAAAACAAATTAACCATAATTCAGAATACATAACACACCCTAATACTCCCTTAATAAGAATAACCAAGGCATAACACCTTTAAGCACTACACAAACCTAAAAATCAACCTATACCACCTTTAGCTAATTCATCCGTTTCCCAATTTGCTGCTCTCGAAATATGCCTTGTGATAATACCTTTCCTCTCCACAATGGTAGCTATATCCCTTACCAAGGATTGAAACAAAATAGTACTAAGGTTCGGATTATTAATCCACTTCAGAGCATTAGAAGAATCCGATTCCAAAATGATCCTCTGACTTGGAAAGTAATCAACTTCCTCAATAAGAATCAACCCTCTATTGATCGCCAATAGCTCTGCGTGTAAAGGAGGACATCTCCCTACCTTCTCTGAAAACGACCCAAGCACCGAACCGCTGCCATCCCTAATCAAGCCACCTATTTCACCCTTATCCCAACATGGAGATTACGAATGGGGTAGACTGAAAGAGGAAAGTTACCCTCACCTCTGCATTACATAACAAAAAAAAGAAAAAAGAAATATGCATGTTTATTATTTGTTAACTTCTGTAATACAACATTTGAGATAATTTTAAAACTAAAAATAGACACATTTAATGAAACAATGGGAGTACATTTTAAGTTTAATATGTCATGTTGAATAAATTTTAACTCAATACGATAATTTTAAAATTCAAAAGAGACACGTTTAATGAAACAACTGGAGTACATTTTAACTATAGTATGGCATGTCGAATAAATTTTAACTCAATACGACGTTACAGCAACTATTTGAACGTGTTCATGTTTATTGAAACAAGTGATTTGTGTTCACTAAATAAAATTTTGAATTCAAACCTTGCAAATGCAGAAAACCAACACTAAAGTTTACCCCCAAAATAAGATCTGATTTGCCTCGCCTGCAAATTTAGTTAAAACTTGTCATTACCAAACGCCAAGAAATCAAATCTTGAAAACCAATAATTTTTTTTTAAAAAAAGATTGATTTAATAAAATAGCGTACAAATACATATATTTATTTAAAATAAAAGGATCAAAGTTGAAAAAAATTAACCAAAAAAAAATAATTTACTCGGACGAATGTGTTCCTCGTTAAATAATTATCATAATAAAACTCAAGTCATTCTTAGATCATATATTCCAGTATGAGCAAAAGTTGGTCAAACAAGGAAATCGCAAGTCTCAAAACACTATCTTTTGAGTAAATCTCAACATCAAGAGTACCGACACCCGGTGTTCCTAAATTCCCCCCTCCGGATATCGTTTTGGCCGAATCAAGAAGCCTAAGTGCCAGCATTTCTACGGCCAACACGAGCAACGAAACCAGCTTTAATCGGAGCGACCGATCGTCCAGACCCACACTACAAAGACCGAGACATTTTAGTTAACAGTAGGTAGTGAACAGGTAAAACAAGACCTTCAATAGAATAAACAACTCAAAATGTAAGCAACATTAGAATGTCGACAAGGGAGCTTCAGAACGAGCAATTTCTCGTTAACAAAACTATATGAGAATGTAGGCGTAAGACATAATATCTACAGTCACAAATAAGTTTCCAAGTGATTCACAAGCAATTCCAGGCTCAGATTTGTTCTTTTCATGTCATCAGAAAGATCTGAAATGTAGGCAATTTTAATCATCATAAGCCTCTAAAAGCAAAGATTAACTGCTAGTTGCATTATTCGAATCAAAGCTATATACTGACTACATGCATGTTTAACATAGTGAGAAGACGAAGTTGGTTGTTCCTAGAGCTGTACATGAGACGAGATAAATCGTGAGCTACTCACGATCGACTTGACCAAAGCTTGATAGATACTCGATTCGAATGGACTCGAATCGAGTTCTTAACGAGCCGAAACGAGCAACTTGATACTCAACTTGAAAGGCTGACGAACAACTCGAAAATATAATATATTAAGATTTATTTTAAAAAAAATTAAATTATTATAATATTAACATTTAGGCGTTAATTTTAAAAAAAAATGCAGTATGAAGTTTTCATATATTTAAGGTTCTAGTTCGAGTCTGAGTTTCGATCGAGTTAAGTTTAAGATTTTTTTTTCTTTTCGAGCTTTAATTCATGGTTTTGATCTCGTGTCGAGCTTGAAAATTTTAGGCTTGCAATTTTTCGAGCCGGGTCGAGTCCAACTCAGCAATACTCGAGCTCGACTCGGCTCGTTTACAGCCCAAACTTGTTCAACCACCAAATCAATAAAAAAAAATGGGAAGAAAACAGCTCTAGATATATAAGCACCCAAGGCAGGCTAATAGCATGCCAATCTAAGAAGGGGCTGGAGAAGAATGTAACAATGTTACCTTTTCACATCTGAGAAAGAAAAGACGATTCTCCTTCGAGAGAATTGTATCTGGACTTTTGCATCCAAGGCAAATAACATACTCATCTGTTAAGTGGAAACCGAATTTACCAGTCAGTCCGAAATATTTCCTGCTTTAAGTTTACATTCTTTACCATCTCAATATAAGCTAGGATTAAATATCCCATTCATACATTAAGTATACCAAATTCTAATTTCATACATGATGTTTAAGAATTCTCGATTTCATACATGGTGTTTTCTGCTATTAACGGGTTCACCCATTTCCATCACCTTCCGTGACATGGCACTTTAAAAAATATTTAGAAAAAAAGGTTAAATTACACCATTCATCACTCAACTATCTTCTATATATTATGTTTTTAACTAAAATTTGAATTTTTATAATTTCATCACTGAACTTTGACATTTAGTCACTTAACCGTTTAAATTATAAACTTCATGATTAAATGGATTTTTTTGTATTTTTTTAAGTGACTAAATGTCAAAGTTCAGTGATGAAATTATAAAAATTCAATTTTTAATGAAAAAAATAAGAGACAGAAGATAGTTGAGCAATGAATGGTGTAAGTTAACCTTATTTTTTAGTGCCACGTCACGGAAGGTGACTGAAATGGGAGAACCCGTTAACGGCAGAAAACACCATGTATAAAATTGAGAATTTTTAAACATTATGTATGAAATTGAGAATTCGGTATACTTCATGTATGAAGGAGGTATTTAACCCTATAAGTTACAAGGACAAAAAAGGGCACTTACTAATGTAACGCCTTAGGATCCCTTCAAAATTTTTGGGTGCAAACCTTCCCTTCACAACCAACCTTTGCTGCCCATCAAGTGATCCACTTGTCCCCAACTCAGCAAGCAAGAAGGCCATGACATGATCTGGTTGCCGATGCATTCTAAATGATTTTACATGCAAGAATTTGTTAGAAAAGATGTGGTGTCCGTATGAAACTAATTTGCATATAGAACAACATTAAATAGTAAACTTAACCATAAACCCCAAATCTCATTAACTCCCAAGTCAAAGACTTGTGATGACAACATCAAAAGGCAGTATGGTCAAAGAACACCGAGCATGGCCAACATGCAAGCAATATATTTTTATAGAATAAATATAAAAAATCCAAAATCTAAAATGGCCCTTAAAGGATATATGTCATCCTCAGCCATCCCAAACAGAAACAAATTCTGTGTATACATATATGAATAAGAATACAGAAAACAGGAAAAAGGACAGTAGCATACGTCTTGCATAGATCCATGAAATTCACAAAAACAGTTTTCTTGGTTCCTTCACGAAGAACTTGTGGAGGCCTCATAACAGTTCTACGCCTATCTCCGGCAAGCTCAGGGTTGTTCTCCTTGAGAATGTTGAACACACGACCGAGAAGCTGCATTCATCCCATCAAATGAAGATTGAATCAATGGTACAACAGAAGAAATAGCATGTAGACTCGATAATTTTCAGGTATGCTGTTACAAGTGAATAGTCAATCGCCTTGGAGCTCTACTAGCCACTAATTACAACTTCAAGCCAAATAAGATCGAGATCAATCACTCCAGATTTGTGAAGATACAAAGACAGCCATTCAATCAGCAGTCTTAGGGAAACCTAAAAAGTCCTCCAAAACGGATCACCGGGAATGGTGAAATTCCAAAACCTTGTTTGAAATTTAACATTCCACCAAGTACAGTTCATAGGTACATTATCAAAATAATTCCACGAATATCCAATCCATAATTAACAAGATAAATCATGCAATATCAACAACACAGAGGGATACACACTACACCTCCTCATATATGTAATCACGGTCACTTTCTTCCCAGGGATAGCGTGGTCGAGAGGGAACATCATCACCTTCTTCATCCCCGTCTATATGACCTAGTTAAGTAGTAAAAAGACAAATAACAACAAATTAATTACAGATTTCATGACAAGACCGATGGCATCCATTTAATGAAAGAAAATCTTACCATCTAAATCATCTCCAGCATCCCCACCTTCATCGTCGAATGTGCTGGTCTCTACCTACAGTATCACAGTGCACAATATCATATTAGTTACTCGAAAGAAAAAAAAAACATATCTATTAATTTAAAGCCATAAACTCACTTGCTTCTTCTTCTTCTTTTTCATGGTGCTGAAGTCAAGCCCTTCAGAAACTGTAAGCAAAGGAAAATAAATAACAAGTCTCCTAACAAAACATATAGCACATTTAATGACTCCAACAAGTTCATACTTTCACCATTTTCTTTTAACCCTTTGTATTTTTACTTCTATCTAGCACACACACACACACACACATATATGCAAAGTTTATCTGTATGAATAGTTGGAGAAAATACCTGACAAGGATTCAGTTTTCTCAGCCAACTTATCGACAGACTCGTCAGCAGCGTCCTGAATCACAACCTTCTTCTTCTTCTTCTTTTTAGTAGGATCGAATGATGTAAGCTGAAGCAAATACGTCAATCAAAATAAAAATAAACCAATCAATATATGTGAAAACATCCAAAATCGAACCAGTATAATCTTCTGAGAATTAATTACAGGAAAAAAGGGGGGATTTTAAAATAAAAGGACTCACTTCCGGGATCTCATCCTTCACTTCGTCGTCCGCCATGATTGCTGCGAAAAAGAAAAATGCTTAGAACAAAGTATATTTGCTTTAAAGAAGTTCTCTTTTTTTCCAAAGAAACCCTAAATTATGAAATGATGTTATTTGATTTGATTTACCTAAAATCAGAGAACAAAAGAAATGTTGATTCCGGAGAGAAACTGATGGACAGGGAAAGAGTCGGTTCGCGTTTTGGAAGAAGATAGCAGTATGCTGATGCCTGGGTTTTTAGGAAAAAAGGCTTAGGTTAAAACTAATTGGGTTAATTCATAAAAGGTACTTAAATTATAATATAATTTTGAAATGGTCTCTACACAGTTGAATCTTGTTGAATATTACTCCTAAACTTGGAACTCAGAGATAAAAGGACAGTCGACTTTGTGATTGGAATGAGATTCTAAATTCTTTCAATTAAAAAGATTTGTCTCAGCTCTTAGGGGTCGTTCCTATCTGAATTAATCGTCAATAGATCACATGTTAGTGGTTAATTTTAAAAAATTATCACAAAAGATGGTTCTTCAAGATTTTAATGATAATTAATTATTTAATTAGGAACGTAAAATTAATTATCATTCGATTTTAAAGTAGAATTACGAGATGTGTAAGATAGATTATATAAAATTTGGAATATGATAATCAATAATACAATATTATAATTTGATAACATTGTAGCTCATGTCCTTAAAAGCACCATTCTAATACAGCCATTTAAAGATATTAGGATCTCTAAAAATAATATTGCAAAAGTAATGAAAATGAGGGAAATACTAGTCTAATAATTAAGGCGGATAAATTATTTAGTCCAATAAGACAACTCAAAGTTTATTTTGGAATGTACGACATTAAATACAATAAAGATCATATAGGACTGACAAGTTAAAAAAAATATTTTTATTGGTTTAAGGGTCACTTTTGCTCATGTAGTAGGCTTAACTTATCATTTTCGCTCCTATCATATTTTCGCATCAATTTAACCTTCGAAGTTGTTTAATTGTATCATTTTATACCTACCACTAACTTAAAACATTAAATTATACTTAGATTTTAGGGTTTAGAGTTATGATTTAAAGGTTATAGAGTTATGATTTAAAGGTTATGGAGTTATGATTTATGGTTTATAATTTGGGGTTTTAAGTTAGGAGTAAGATATAGAATGATGCGATTGAACAACTTCGACACGGTCAAACTTAACGGTCTCTCACGACTTGACCCATTTTGAGTAACATAATGAAACGTTAGACATCAAACTGAAACGAAATAAACGTTAGGCATTAAACTGAAAAAGTGAGTATAGGTTGGACACCTTTTATATACTTCAATCCAATTTTTTTTTATCGATAAGAGAATGTAACTGTGGTTTGATTAACGGCAGTAGCTACAGATTGTATTGCATAGATGAAGTTGTTAATTGATGATGCAATGAGAATAAAAACATCTCAAATTATTAAATTGTAATTCATTTTCCCTTTTCATCATTTTATATATAAAAAAGACCCCTTGGATTGTTTTCTTATACATTTGGATATTATTTGCTGACCAATGTTTTATATGGTTGGATTTGTCTGGCGCTGATCAAAATTCAGTACATAATTGTATTTATAATTATGATTAATTTAATAAAGAAATATAAATCTCTTTTAAACATGTCAAAAACTTGAGGTCTAACCAAAGCCGGAGAAGCAAATGGAGACAATAGCTCTTGAAAATTTAAAGTAATTATATATTTTAGATTTTTTATTGATATTTTTTTTACATTTTTTATATACTTTTCTATTGAAAATCAGTTTTTATCTCGTTGAAAATTTGAAATTTTATTAATATGTTTATTTCATGAAATTTTAAAAATTAAAATTCATTCTCCTAACATAAAATCCAACGTTCGTTCCTACTTGTATATATTAGTTGAAATCGAGGATGGGATTGACTTTATTACATCCGTGCAACTCAAAGTCTTACCGGACATTTTTCAAAATATCGATCAAAATCGAGGTCTAGTCGAAGATTCTATTCATACAAGGATGGACCAAAGCCCTCTTGAAAATTTAAAACTATCGTATATTTTAGATTTTTTTCTATGTATTTTCTATTAAAAATCCATTACCATTTTCCATTTGAATTTTCTATCAATAATCAATACCCGAAAAATCATACCGACACCGAAAGTAAAACATTTTAAAAATTATAAAGTGTCAACGATTGAATTAGAACTTTTAAACCGAAGACAAAGGTTTAATTTTTTTTACTTTCTGAAGTATAGGGACTGAATCCGAAACTCAATCAAAGCACAGGGACTAACATCGTATTTTGACCACATATTTAAAGCCATACCATAAAAGCGTCTTGTATTCCTATTTCTGCATATTGGTTCACAAACTTGCAGTAAACACCACACAAACCATTTTGGAAGATTCCCAAGAACACAAACATATATATATAAGTTATATGGTAAACAAAAATTAAATTCCCAGATTACCTGTTTGATAAAACCATCACAAAGGCAAATGACACACAACTAGAGTGCCAACAGATTCCAAGGCAAAGCGGTCGCTTCCACGGACTCCTGTTGGCACCGAAAGAAAAACTGTATGTTTCATTCGAATTCATTTTCGAACCTGTTTCCCCTCTCCGAACCATGCTAATACCGATCATGTCAGTTAACTTCTTTCTATCCATCAATCAAAGCAGTCGAGTTGTTGACTTCTAAAATGCTATATATACAAAATTCCTTTTATTACATAGGGGAGCCAGTTGTACCTGCAGTAAAGCGTTGCACGATATGGCACCGTAAGCGACTGTTTTCAACCGGATAAAATAAAAATTGTAATAGTTGGTAGAAATATTTAACTGAAAATATTCATGGCTTGAACCAAAGATCTATCAACAAAAGAAATGGAACCAAGAAAACACATGATAGTAGAACTTCATAATCGTAACGGTTGCAAAAACTTGTCCCAAAAGAATGGGCGACTAAATTCCGAAACAGTTGCTAGCACAGCCGATAAATAAAAACATAAAGTAATTATATTTGTAGAGCAATACCATTAATGCTGTAGGGCTATTCATTTCTAAATCCTTCATAACTCAATCCCTCTGATATGGTGTCCAACCTTCTGTTGTCTCCTACAAGTCAAAGACAAAAACGTCATGCTCTTCGTATATCAGAACCAACAAAACTCGAAATATAAATCTGTCGATTGGGAGACAGGAGTAACGAGGTTCACCTTGATGCTCTCTTTCACAAGAATCCAGGAGAGTTTCATTATCAGTTGCTAAAAAAGGTGAGTGGGGGTAGCTCTCCAGTATATCTGAAATTATAACGAGGTTAGTCTAAAATAAAGTATATCGGATAGCATTAAGAGGTTATTCTTAGAATGTAAAGATTTTCATATATGAAATTATCTAGTGCTAACTAGGCCAAAACACATGACTATGCACGGAAGATATATTTTAAATAGCTGGTTTTAAAATAGATGAGAAACCAAGATATGGATGCAAAAAAACATGCTTGCATGCAGACAAAATGAAAAATACATTCAGCACAGGGAACATGCATGTGCCGACACAAATGACAAACAGCGAAAGACCTGAGCTCTGAGAAAAATCAGCTGTGAGATCTGAAAGACTGAAATTGCGAGGGATCTGGCCTAAAAACCCAAATGAAGAAATGTCGGCATCCAGAACTGGTTCATTCAGAGGTTGAGTGCTTGATTCTACAGTACTGAAAGAAGTATCCCTGATTGTTGGGCGTGCCTCCAAAACATTGCTCTCGGCACCAAACATGTAAGCAGAACTGGCCGAATAACCAGCTTCTGGTTTTATCATTTTCCCATTTATTCCTTGCATCAGACCCATGTTTGAATTCTGAGTTGAAAGCATGCCTAGCGGGGCATCGATCCTGCTGGCATGGGTAGGCAGATCAATAGGAGTGTGAATCCCAGCATGCAACGACGAACTACCATTAGTGAATACATTAGGCAAACTAGATCCCATGGGATGGTGCATGCCCTCCTGCTTCAGAGCTGGCCCAGTGTTCTCTAGGGTATAACAGGATGAGTTCTGGGGCACTATAAGAGAAAGCTAATCAGTTGCGAAAAAATTGAAAATTGGACAAAACAAAGGCTTTGTTTTCAGATCAACAGCAACTAAACCTACAAAAATGGAATAATTAGTTATATTAATAACTCTTATACCTACAGTCACTCTGGTGATCTATCTACAACGGATTGATGCATGCTCAAAAATCCATGAAAAAAAATGCAAGCAAGACAAAAGAATATTTGGGGATTTAATAGACAAAAGCAAGGTGTAATCGCCCTCAATGGTTAGGTGCTTTTCACTTTAACTTTGACAGGGTTCGAGAGCCATTAAAGAAAGAAAATGTAACAGATTGCGAACCAAAGGTGTGCAAAAATAAGAAAATTTCCAGCTCTTTTATCAAAAGTGGATATGGACAAATAAATGCATAAGAAGTAATCGCCCTGACATCTACTCCTGCCTATATCCAAATTACACATAGTTACTGATACGAAGTAAGCTAAATCAAACTCTTCATTCGTATTGTGAACACTCAAGTTCGGAGTTAAAGAAGAAGGTTCCTTATTTCTTTTCTCTTTATTTGTCTTCCTAGTGATACTAACATAAAAAGTGCAAAAGAAAACTACCATCAATCTTTGCTTCTAGAAAAATGTAAAATGATTGTTTAACAAATAAAATCTCAACAGAATAAATAGCATACAAAGAAAGTGCTAATTTAACAAATTTGGAACATGACTGTGCAATTAAACAAAAATGTCAATAAAAGTCCAGTGGGGTAAAAATCAATCTTACTCGGTGGCATTTGAGGTCCATTTGAATTAGAGATTGAGGATACTCCAGTTGAATGAATCTGATCCATCAATCGCACCTGTTGGTCAAGCAGCTTGTTGAATTCCATTATTTGTTGCTTAACCATCAGTCTCAGATAATAAGCTTGGAAGAATTCTCTATTCTCTTCTTCAAGCTTTTGCCAAACTGACAAGCATGAGATATTCGTGAAAGGAAAAAAAAAGGTTGATGTTATATAATGATCAAAAGCTATTGGAAACCCTCATGAAATCATGATCTGAAACAATATACCTGTTGACCAACACAGCAATCCATACCCAACAATAAGTTAATGCTAGGGGTACTACTTTTTTGGGGAAGGGGGAGGGAGGGGGTTCAACTGTCCAGTCTATGTCAGCTTCCCCTAAAACAGATTTTTTACCGAAAGAGGAAGGCAAACCATGTGAGAAGTGTGTACCATATTGAAATCCCTGTTCCTATGTGGTGAGACCTATGTTCTTTATTTTTTGTAAAAGTCAGCAGATGGAACACAAAGCCTGAGCATCATTTTAGTGTATTTTTCTTATAAATTTTGTAAATATGTGATTTATAAACATAGCACTATCAGATTAGGGGCGTTTCATAAGGACAGATAATCAGGAAAGAGCATGGATGTTATGATAAAATAAAATATTTGAACTGATAGTTACCAAGTTCAGTAAAACCAGGCTCAATTTTGGCCTGAGCCAGCAGAGTGTCCATAACTTCCTTTTGCGTCATGTAGAGTTGAAGACATCGTTCTATAAGATTTTGCACCTGAAATCACACATACAAGCGCAAAAACAACTTTAGCCACTGTGGACATCATGCTACCTTTCAGAGCCTACATGCCAAACAAATCTAATATAGTATAATTCCCTTATGGAAAGAAGAAAAAAAACAGATGAACAGCAGCTAGCCACATAGAACTAATGACACATTAGATATACATCTTAATTTTGCTACAAGAACAAATAGGAATTAATGCAGTTTGTGCTGTTTTGCCTTTATCCATTCCTCTTTCCTTTATCTTTTATATATTTCCTCTTTACGGTATAAAAGGATTTTGCTATTAAATACACTTCATTAACATACCAAACATATATTTTTCTGCTTCACATTATTTCCAGCAAATAGCTCATTCCTATATACAGCTTCAAATTTTCAAGTTCCTAGAAACATTAGAACTTTTGCAAAAATTTGAATTAAATACAAAACAAACACATCTACAATATAGCAAAACATTAATAAACTCACTCCGTCTGCCCAACATAAAGTAATAACTTTAGCAAGACATTTAAGTTTAAAGGAAACAGGATAACGACATAAATAATACTTAATTTTATACACGACAAAATTAATGCATAAGCATGCAGTTTTTTTTATACATGATCGTTCAATAACTGTAAGGAAGAACCCCAGTAGTTACCAGGGGTTCACGCTCGCATCCCCCAAATCCCGAGTCCAATACACAATGTAATAAAAAAACTGTAAGGATCAAGGTCAACATCTTACCAGTTGTATATCTTGCCGCGAAACCCTTCTACCTGGTCCAGTAGACATCTTTTATTCAAAGTTCCAAATGAAGATATTAACCTAACACAAATATACCAGTAATTATAAATTATTTTTGCAAGATTACCAAAACAAAGGGCCTGAAAATGTACACAATATGAAACCAAACACAAAATGTAAATATTCAAGAATAAAAAAAATTAAAAGCCCTATACTATTCACTCTTGCTTAATTTTCATCAATAATTTAACAGTAATTTTATAAAATTAAGGAGAAAAAACTTCACAGACAAAAACACGAGTATTAAATTGCCTCAAAGTTATCTAACTTCATCTAAAGATAAAAGTTTGAAGCAGTGATCAACATGAAACAGCATAGTTAAAGAATTTTCAACAACCGGACAAACAACTTGATCATTTGATCACGCGAACACAAGCTTCAACTAAAAACAAGAGACTAAATTGCCTCAAAGTTATCTACACGAGTATTGAATTGCCTTGAAGTAAAGCAAGAGATTAAATTGCTGCAAAGTTATCTAACTTCATCTAAAGCTAAAAGTTTGAAGCAGCGATCAACATGAAACAACATAGTTACAGAATTTTCAACAACTGGACAAACAACTTGATAATTTGATCATGCAAACACAAGAGACTAAATTGCCTCAAAGTTTTCTAACTTCATCTAAACCTTCAAGTTCAAAGCAGTGACAAATAATAACTCGATTACCTGATCATGCAAACAAACACAAAATTCGATTAAAACAAGAGATGAAACTGCCTCACAGACATCTAATTTCACCTAGCATCCAAGCTTAAAGCAGCGATCAAGATGAAACAGCATAATCATAAAAAAGGAAGAAGAAAATCAACAATTATTCATCCTTCTCGTTTTTTTTCAATTGAACTCGAAGAAAAGACGATTAAAAACGCAAAGCAAACAGTAAAATCACATGAGAAACACACAAAAATTAAGGAATTACTTGCGTTTCGATTCACGGATGCATGCATAAAGAATCAAGTTCGTACAATTGTAAAATTATATTTACCGAGAAAAATTGAGAAAAAAAAAACAAATACAGAGGTTTTCAACTGACCTAAAGCCGCGAGCCGATTCGTACCAACTTGGTAACCTGAGAAAGCAGCGGAAAAAAGAAGAGCGAAAAGAAAAAACAATTAAGATCGGAAAAGGTGATGGATTATTTATTATTTTAATTCACTATTTTTATAATTAAAAATAAAAATCCAGTGCATAGTGACGGGAGAATTTTTTGTTTTCATACACACTAACTATTTTTAAAAATAAAATCTTTTAAAAAGACGCACATCATTCGTTTCAAAAAATAAAGTTTAAAGCAGCTGGATATTATAAAAGGGATAATATCATCAATGGTCCTTCAAGTATAGAAATACTTCAATGTGTATATAGAGTTTGAAAATTTTATAACGGTACGCAAAGTTTCATTATATCTAAGGTAAATTACAAGTTTAGTAAATAAAATATTAATTTTGATCAATTTTATAATAAATTTTTATTTTTTTAAAATCATATCTAAAGTTTGATTTTGTTTTATTTTAGTACTCGACATTAAAAAACTTTAGTTTCATTTTAGTATCCCGTTCAAAATTTAATATTAAGTTTTGAAACGATTGAAAGTTTAGGTGCTAAAACATATAAAAACTAATAGTTTAGGTATTAAATGCTTTAAGTTTTTAACAGCAAGTACTAAAATGAAATGAAAACTAAATGTCAGATATTATTTTAAAAAGATTAAAAATTTAAATACTAAAATAAATCAAAATTAATAGTTTAAATGCTAAATACGTAATTTATCCTTATATATATTAAAGTGTGAATTGCAATTGTACTATTTAGGACGGAACATACCAACACATAAAGACATAACGAACTCAAAGAACAGTTTCATTAAACAAGTCTTACGGAAGGGACATATCAACACATAAAGACATAATGAACTCAAAGAACAATTTCATTAAATAAGTCTTGAATTCGAGGTTTTATATATATATATATATATAGAACTCTCGTTACAATATAGATCGATCCGGATTAATTACGATAAAATTAAGTCATTGTAATTATCGTCGTCTGGTGTTTGATTGAACTTTTAGTAACGAAGGACATCTTCCATGACCCATCTTGACCCCGGTTTTACGTCACTCGGGAAACTCGAAAATCGATCATCTCGGAGCGCCTTCACTGTTTCTCCTATAGCATGTCAAGTGAACTTTCCTTCGCAACACACCTTGGACCTTGTGACTTCTTTCTTTTATGATCGACATTCGAATCTTCCGATGATCGGGATGCTTCGAAAACATCGGAGTCACTCGAACTCTGATCATCATGGGGGAATTCAAGTCTTTGCTGCTGCTGCTGCAGAATAAAGGGGAACTCAAACTACTTCCTGTGAGTAATGTTGAAGAAGAAAAAAACATAGTTTAGGCCGGCTGGAGTTTGTAGTACTAAAATAGTTGGAGCCAAGCATTGACTTGGTGCTTGTAAGTTGGAAAATTTTGGATCAGTGAAGAGAAACAGAGAGAAATGAACATGGCTAAGCTTCACCACATGAGTCATCACCATCCATTGCTATTCAACGAACACACCGGCAGTCCGAGCTATACCACTTACGACTGTGTTGGCTGTGCGGAAAAGGTGTCGGTTTTGAGCTACAGCTGCGGGGAGTGTCGGATTGAGAACGGTGAGTTGTATGATGTGATTCAGTTAGAAACTCCAGACGAATTTGAAGAATCTGATCTGTTGTCGGATGAATCTATGAGTTCCTCGTGAGCTTTTCAAGTCGAGTATCAAGTAGTTTGTGTTGGTAATGCTCAATCCCACATAGTGTTGGAAACACTATTGGGAATGGTATTTAAGGCTTGACATTCCACTTCCTTGTTGAGTGATAGAGAACAAGGGGGGCTCTCGCGCACCGCCGCCGCCGTCCGTCCGTCTCGTCTCGTCTCGTCTCGGCTCGGCTCGGCTCGGCTCGGCTCGGCTCGTGGTCGTGGTCGTGGTCGTGGTCGTGGTCGAGGTCGAGGTCGAGGTCGAGGTCGAGGTCGAGGTCGAGGTCGAGGTCGTGGTCGTGGTCGTGGTCGTGGTCGTGGTCGTGGTCGTGGTCGTGGTCGTGGTCGTGGTAATACGTGTCTTCGACACGTCCGCGCGGATACTATCTTTTTAGAGAAAATTCTTGAGGAATTTCTCTTTGAAAGAAACAAATGGAAAATGTGAAAGATATCAACTGATATTTATAGGCTGCTGAGGACTGTTTGAATTTCAAATAATAACAGCTGAATTATTATTTTTTATCAGAAATTAAACAGTTTATTCCTAAATTAAATCAGAAACGTTAAGATGTACCTGGACTGATTTACAGCTTTGTACAGAGGAGACAAGCTGTTAATATCAGGAGTTACAGGAGTTATTTGATTTAATTCCAGGGGTTACATGATATAATTTCGGGAGTTATAACAGCTGAATAATGATACAATGAACCTGGACTATTTCTGAGTCAGGTTCATCTAGACGTTTCAGCTGTTACAAATAAGAGGTTTAATCCTGAAATTTTATGGACGATTTTAACCCTATTTCTAGCCTATAAATAGAGAGCTATATTCAGCTTCTCAACTCACTCCAAAACATTTTACAATTCACTTACAAAGTGTTTTCTAAAGTTCTCTCCGTGAGTTCTCTCTGAGTGCTTTCCGATCAGAAGTACAATACCACCAGCAGTCCACTCCGGTTTCGGGTGTACGGAATTTGGAGCGACCGTGTTAACCTCGGGGGACGGTCCGCCTACTGCAGCGATTACACACATCGAGGCGAATTCGTTTCTAAGGCAGTGGTTCTTACCACGACACGGTTTACGAATCTGTTCTTCTTAATTACTGTTTATATTTTCAGTCAGTGCTAACGGTGTAGTTTTGCAGTTCATATATCCAACAATTTAGAAACGAATTTCCATAAACTGCAATCATGTCGACACCTTTGAGCAAACTCATTCCCGATCTTTCCAAGCTCGATGCACTTGATGGAAAGAACTATAGAAGGTGGTCCCAAAGAATTCTGATATTCTTCGAGCAACTTGATCTTGATTACGTGTTGCTCAAGCCACCACCTACCATGCCACCAACCCCAGCTGTCGGTAATGATGCGGATACGATCCTCAATGATGATGCCTTAGCAACTGCCGCCGCCGTTCTCGCTACCTACGAGAAATACGAGAAGGATAACAAGACGGTACGAGGACATTTGCTCAGCCACATGTCAAATAAACTATTTGATATGTTCCTTAGAGAAAGGAGTGCCAAGACAATATGGGACACTCTCGACAAGAAGTATGGTGCGGATGATGCGGGGATAAAGAAGTACGTTGTCGGTGAATGGCTCAAATTCCAGATGACAGACGACAAACCAATAATGGATCAAGTCCATGACTATGAGAACTTAGTCGCTGACATCATCGCTGAAGGGATGCAAATGTGTGAGGTGCTGCAAGCCAATGTACTCATTGAGAAGCTGCCCAAGTCCTGGTCCGATTACCGCAACTCTCTTAAGCATAAGAAGAGAGACATTTCGCTTGAAGAACTTGTGGGCCATATGAAGATTGAAGAAGCCAACCGTTTAAAAGATAAGCTTACTAATTCTATGAGTAATTTATCTTTTAGAGCTAACTTGGTTGAGTCTAAATTTAAGAAGATCATGAAACGTGGGAATCAAGACAAAAAGACGAAACCACAGAAGGCTACCAACTTCAAGAAGTCAGGAAAGGCCAAACCGGAAGGAAAGACGTTCAAGTGTTATGTCTGCGGTTTACCTGGCCACAAAGCTTACCAATGCCAACACCGCTCAGACCGCCAAAATGACAACAAGCCACAGATGCACGTTGTAGAAGAAGATGATGATATCATTGCTGCGGTGGTCTCAGAAGTTAATCTGGTGGAGAACAGTTCAGAATGGGTAGTTGACACTGGCGCTTCGAAGCATTTCTGCGCAAGGAAGGAGTTTTTCACCGAGTTCGAGGATGGAAACACTGGTGAACGTGTGTACATGGGGAACTCTAGCAGCTCTGAAGTGCTAGGCAAAGGCAAGGTTTTACTCAAGCTGACTTCTGGTAAAACTCTGGCTTTAAATAATGTTCTGTATGTACCTGCCTTGCGTAGAAATTTGATAAGTGGTGGGCTTCTGAATAAGGCAGGCATTAAGTTAGTTTTTGAGGCAGATAAACTTGTACTTTCCCGAAATGGTGATTATGTGGGGAAAGGGTTTTTAAGCAATGGTTTATTTGTCATAGAAACTCAATTTAATGAAAATAAAGCTACCACTTCTGCTTATATTGTTGAATCCATTGATATGTGGCATGCTAGATTAGGACACGTGAATATTCATGCTTTAAAGAAATTAATGAATATGAATGTTCTGCCTAAACTAGACACAACTAGCTTTAACAAATGTGAGATTTGTGTAGAAGCTAAACATACTAGACCTCACTTTAAGACTGTTTCTAATAGAAAGACTGAACTGTTAGAACTTATTCATACTGATCTAGCAGATTTTAGAAACACTGAAAGTAAAGGAGGAAAACACTACTACATAACTTTTGTAGATGATTATTCAAGATATACAAAAGTTTATCTCCTAAGAACTAAAGATGAAGCTGAAAACTTCTTTCTTATTTATAAGGCAGAAGTTGAAAATCAGTTAGAAAGGAGAATCAAACGGGTTAGATCTGATAGAGGTGGTGAATATGGATCTAATTTCTTAAAAGATATTTGTGAAAAGAATGGCATAATTCATGAAACATCAGCCCCCTATTTTCCTCAACAGAATGGTATAGCCGAAAGGAAAAATAGAACTTTAAAAGAGATGATGAATTCTTTACTAATAAGTTCCGGGTTATCTGATAACATATGGGGGGAGGCCATTCTATCAGCAACTCATATCTTGAACCGAGTTCCTCATAAGAAATTAGATTCTACCCCATATGAATTGTGGAAAGGATACGCTCCTAATTTACAATACCTGAAAGTGTGGGGGTGTCTGGCTAAAGTGGGCTTGCCAGATTTTAAGAAGTCCACCATCGGACCTAAAACCGTTGATGCAGTGTTTATAGGGTATGCTACGAATAGTGCTGCATACAGATTCATGCTTTTACAAGATTATTCTATTTGTGAATCAAGAGATGCTGTTTTCTTTGAAAATACTTTTCCTTTAAAGGAACCGAGAATAAATATTGAAACACAAATAGAATATATTCCATCAACTTCTTCTAGTAATCCTGCTAGGTCTTTTGAACAAATTGATTTTGAGCCTAGAAGAAGTAAAAGGCAAAGAGTTGAAACCTCTTTTGGACCAGACTTTATTACTTCCTTTATTTCTGAGATAAATGATTTAGACTTCATTTCAGATCCTATAGCTCAAATTTTTCTATTAGATGAGGATCCTAAAACTTTTGAAGAAGCTATAAGATCTATCGATGCTAGTTTTTGGAAAAGCGCTGTTAATGATGAACTAGAATCGATAATGTCTAATCATACTTGGGAATTAGTTGACTTGCCTAAGGGATTCAAACCAATCTCCAACAAATGGGTCTTCCGGAAGAAACTAAGGCCAGATGGTTCGATTCAGCGGTACAAGGCAAGGTTAGTCGTCAAAGGGTTCACTCAAAGGTTTGGTTTAGACTACTTTGATACATACTCTCCCGTTACAAAAATCTCAACGATTCGTGCATTATTTGCACTAGCCTCTATTCATAAGTTGCAGGTACATCAAATGGATGTTAAGACTGCTTTCTTGAATGGGGATCTAGATGAGGAGATTTACATGGAGCAACCACTAGGTTTTGAGGCACCTGGTATGGAAGGCAAAGTTTGTAGACTCAAAAAGTCACTCTATGGACTTAAGCAGGCTCCTAAACAGTGGTATGAGAAATTTCATAAAACTATTCTTAGTTTTGGTTTTGTTGTGAATGGTTCGGATGCTTGTGTGTATTCGAAGATGTTTGAAACTGAATGTGTTATCATAAGTCTTTATGTTGATGACATGTTGATTTTCAGTTCTAACATTGAGTCCATTAACAAAGTTAAAAATTTCTTGTCCACTAAGTTTGAGATGACAAATTTGGGAGAAGTAGATGTAATCTTAGGAGTCAAAGTTACCAAAACTGAGAAGGGATTTTCTTTATGTCAAGCACATTATATAGAGAAAGTGCTAAAGAAATTTGACAGTTTTGATGTCGTCCCTGTTCGAACTCCTTATGACCCTAGCATACATCTAGTTAAGAATAAAGGAAGTAGTGTTTCCCAAACTGAATATGCTAAATTAATCGGAAGTTTAATGTTCTTAATGAACTATACTCGGCCTGATATTGCTTATGCCGTGAGTAGACTAAGTAGATATACTCATAATCCGAGTGGTGAGCACTGGATTGCGCTTAAACGCTTACTAAAGTATCTTAAGGGTACTGTGAATTGGAAACTTGAGTTTGTTGGCTTTCCTGCGGTATTGGAAGGATATTGTGATGCCAACTGGGTTTCTGATAATGATGAGGTAAGCTCTACAAGCGGGTATGTTTTTACTTTGGGTGGAGCAGCGATCTCGTGGAAATCATCAAAGCAGACTTGTATTGCTCGTTCTACCATGGAGTCAGAGTTTATAGCTCTTGACCTAGCTGGGCAAGAAGCCGAGTGGCTCAGAAGCTTGTTAGCAGATATTCCGTTGTGGGGAAGACCGACTCCTCCAGTTTCATTGTTGTGTGATTCACAAGCTGCAATATGTGTGGCTAAGAACCAAGCTTACAATGGTAAGAAAAGACACATTCGCATAAGACATGAATCAGTTAGACACTTGATAAAGAATGGAGTGCTCTCTTTAGAGTATGTGAAGTCGGAAAGGAACCTAGCAGATCCACTTACCAAAGGGTTAAGTCGGAAGCTGGTCCTAGATTCATCGAGGGGGATGGGTCTAAAGCCCATTGGTTGAGGAATTCATGGTGGATACCCAACTTAGTTATCTAAGTTCCATGTGGTCAAACGAAACCATGGAAAGACTCATAGTGCACATTCCTACTGCCTATCCCTATGATGAATAATGTGCATGCCCAGGATGAGCTTAATTGCTCTTAATAAATTCATAGCCCAGGCTTTGGGTGGTCTTAGTGAGAAAGACTTGATGAATTTACCGATTTTGGCTGAATATCTATTCTTAATAAGTTCATAACCCAGACCGAGTGGGTAGGAAATGATGAACTTACCGACAGAAAGGTTGAGTTTGTTAAACTCTTAATAAATTCAAATCCAAGTATTTGGATGGTTCTAGTGAGAAGGACTTATTGAATTTACCGATAAATGAGGTTGAATATTTATTCTTAATGACTTCTTAGCCCAGAGTTTGGGTGGTTCATTTATAATGAACTTGAAAAAAGTCACCAAACCCTTTGTGAGGTTGAGCTATTATAAAAGCTCTTAATTATTTCATATTCCTTTTTAAAGGGTGGTTTATGTTGAGATAAACTTGATGAAATAACCTATGTAAGTGAGAAGGGTTAGCCGCCTTCTATGAAAAATGTTGGACTGTTTTTCTAGCACACTTACTAGAATCCTGAGGTAAGATGGCCAAATATATACGTTTGTATATATATATCTTACACATCGAGGACTCAGGTGGATGAAGGGGTTAGTTGTGTGTTATGAGTTTACCCTGATCTTAGAAAGTTCCAGACTAGTTTCACTTATCTAAGAGAAGGATTGCTCATCATCACTATGTACTAGTTCCAGATATGTTCACTAGTGCTTAAGCAACTAATCTCGCTATTACTCTTCTGGAAAGCTTGTTTTCGAGTTTCAGAAGATTTCTTTCGCATTAGTGGGGGAATGTTGGTAATGCTCAATCCCACATAGTGTTGGAAACACTATTGGGAATGGTATTTAAGGCTTGACATTCCACTTCCTTGTTGAGTGATAGAGAACAAGGGGGGCTCTCGCGCACCGCCGCCGCCGTCCGTCCGTCTCGTCTCGTCTCGGCTCGGCACGGCTCGGCTCGGCTCGTGGTCGTGGTCGTGGTCGTGGTCGTGGTCGAGGTCGAGGTCGTGGTCGTGGTCGTGGTCGTGGTCGTGGTCGTGGTAATACGTGTCTTCGACACGTCCGCGCGGATACTATCTTTTTAGAGAAAATTCTTGAGGAATTTCTCTTTGAAAGAAACAAATGGAAAATGTGAAAGATATCAACTGATATTATAGGCTGCTGAGGACTGTTTGAATTTCAAATAATAACAGCTGAATTATTATTTTTTATCAGAAATTAAACAGTTTATTCCTAAATTAAATCAGAAACGTTAAGATGTACCTGGACTGATTTACAGCTTTGTACAGAGGAGACAAGCTGTTAATATCAGGAGTTACAGGAGTTATTTGATTTAATTCCAGGGGTTACATGATATAATTTCGGGAGTTATAACAGCTGAATAATGATACAATGAACCTGGACTATTTCTGAGTCAGGTTCATCTAGACGTTTCAGCTGTTACAAATAAGAGGTTTAATCCTGAAATTTTATGGACGATTTTAACCCTATTTCTAGCCTATAAATAGAGAGCTATATTCAGCTTCTCAACTCACTCCAAAACATTTTACAATTCACTTACAAAGTGTTTTCTAAAGTTCTCTCCGTGAGTTCTCTCTGAGTGCTTTCCGATCAGAAGTACAATACCACCAGCAGTCCACTCCGGTTTCGGGTGTACGGAATTTGGAGCGACCGTGTTAACCTCGGGGGACGGTCCGCCTACTGCAGCGATTACACACATCGAGGCGAATTCGTTTCTAAGGCAGTGGTTCTTACCACGACACGGTTTACGAATCTGTTCTTCTTAATTACTGTTTATATTTTCAGTCAGTGCTAACGGTGTAGTTTTGCAGTTCATATATCCAACAGTTTGTTTCGGCTCGTTAAGAACTCGAGTTGAGCTCGAATCCAATCGCATATTTGGACTGCAGGGCTGTAGGAAATCGTTCGAAAGAGACGATGCTTCGTACGGTTGTTTTGAATGCCCGGAGATCTTCCATAAAAAAATGTATTGAACAACCCTCAACAATTAATCATCCTTGTCAACGTACACACCAGCTTTCGCTTGTTTAAATAATAATTAAATATACCAACCCTAAATTAAAAATCCCAAATATCTTTAATTGTTTAAATAATTTATCCTTAGATTTTTAATTAATTTATAATTATATGTTGAGTCTTTTAAATTTTAAATTTTTATAAATTAAATTAATGATGCTCAGTGGTGTTCATCGTTAACGGTACTCGTCAAATATTATATAATTTTCCTTTCAGACAATTTAGTTCGTGCATCAAAAACTTGATTTTAAACTTCAAAATGTTATATTTTGAAAGGGACATTGTTTTTATTTTAGGGTCTCTTTGTTTCACATAAAATATTTTTTGGAAAATGTTTTTCTCATTTTTCAGTGTTTGGTCGGAGGAAAACTGGTTGATTTATGTAAAATATTTTTCTGATCAACAAAATTTCCTTTGCATTTTCTAAATTTTTCACTTAAAAAAATAAATACTCAAAATAATTTTATTTATATATCTAATATTAATATAATATTTCAATATCATTTATAATAAATAGTTTTCAAAAAATTCATCAATTAGTGAAAAATGGTTTACACGAACTCTTTCAAACACCGTAAAACATTTTAAAAAAAATATAATTCATTTTACAGAAAATATTTTTTAAAACAAACCTTAATATAAATATCATTAAGCACCTTTAAAGATTATTTAAATAATTATTTTATAAATATAGCACATTTAAAGATTATTCGCGATAATAACAGCCATCAAATTTATATAAATATTGATCGATCGTGCCTTTTAAGAGGTTTAAGATATGACGCTAATTTTAGTTAACCAAGGCATGGTTAAATTTCAAAAAGAAAATGTTAAGAAACCAAAATTCAGTGATACAAATCAATCAATTTAAATGTTTAATGGTAAAATCCACACAAACAGTAAAATTTAATGGTATTTAAAGTAATTTATCCAATAAATACTTATTTTATATTTTGGGATAAAATACGTGTTTATTATTTAAACTATTAATTTTAGTTTGTTTTAGTACCTAAATTTTTATTTTTTTAAAAACTATACCTAACATTTAGTTTTTGTTCCATTTTAGTACTTTATCGTTAAAAATTTAACGAACTGGCTAACAGGGCATAACTCTGGTGGATGGACAACCAATCCAAACGGTGGACCACAAGAGAATTACGAGACGACCAACATAGTTCAGTTTTAAGCCCATCGGACGGTTGACGACGTAGACAAGAGGATGAAAAAGCTCAAGAGTCCAATCGTCGATTTGAGGAGATTAAGGCATTTTTTTGGTGAAACAGAGGTCGAAATCACATTCAGGGGTCGAAAAGATGTGAGCTGAAAAGTTTGGACTTTATTGGATGACGAATGCGACAGTCGACGATTATAGACGCGACCGACGAGCTCATCCATTAATTTTTTAAGAGTGCGTACTAAAATAAAATAAAAACTAAATGTTATTTGTGGTTTTGAAAAAAATGAAAGTTTAAATATTAAAAGGACTAAAACTGATAGTTTAAGTATTAAACGTGTAATTTACCCTAATATTTAGGGTAAGTTGCACGTTTGATACCTAAACTATCAGTTTTAGTCTATTTTAGTACCTAAACTTTCATTTTTTTCAAACCATACATTTAGTTTAGTTTTTGTTTCATTTTAATACATGCTGTTAAAATTTTAATTTTGTTTCATTTTAGAAACCCGATCAAAATTTAACATTAAATTTTAAAAGAACTAAAAATCTAAATATTAAAATGGATCAAAATTAATAGTATAGATACTAAATACATATTTTACCCTATTGTTTTATAGAGAAAAATCCACCAAAATTGATGTCCCATGCTTTTATCTTTAAAAAAAAGCATACACTTGAAGAAGATAGAGACTTGATTCTCTTTTCTTCATCTTCAAACCCTACATTTCTTCTTGTCTTTACCCGCAAAAAAAAAATTGCACTAAGACAAGCTTTGCAGTCTCTCCTACAAACCAATATGTAAAAAAAATCCGGTGCCGAGTTTTTTTCCAGGTGAAAAACGAGCAACAATGGCGAAAGCAATAGCAAAGGTTAATCAACGACAAGGGAATGGAGCTTGAGCTGCAAATGGTGATGAGCTATGGGAAAAACCGAAGAACAACAAAGACTGAGTTCGAGTGTGAGCAGTGAAGTATCGGTCGAGTCGAATGCTTCGATTTCGAGCTTGAGCTTTAGATTCGTCGCTTGTGGATCCAGAAACACTCCCATTGGCCTTCGATGCTTCGTCTTCGTGCTGTTTGCTCTTGCTCTCTTTCTTTCTGCTTTGTTTTGGCTTCCCCCTTTTCTTCATTCTTCAGATCACTCCGATCTGGATCTCGATTCCAGGTTCAAAGGTACTTTGATTTTGATTTTGCTTTTGCTTTCTTTAGCTTCATATAATCAAATATATATGTATTTATATGTGTATGCATGGATCTGGGATTTTGATTATGCTTTCTTTAGCTTCATATTTCTGAGTGTTTCTGGGAATGTATGAATTGAAGTGAAGATAATGTAGAAAAAAAGAAGAGAATCATATCAATTTGGTTTTCTTTAGATTTTAAATATATATATATATATATAATTAAAATTCCATCAGGCAAAACTGGGTTTAAGAGTGTTAATTATCAGTTTTATGGTTATATCATCAATTAATAAAATAAGATTAATCAATTTGATGACTCCTTTTCACTGTCATATAATTAAATATGTATAAGGGATTTAAATTGCGGTTGTGGTCGGTTGGGTTGCGTTACTCTCGATTGCTGCAATCACGGTAGCTATTGCGGTCATTGCGGGTATCTCGGTTTCGGATGGAACCTTTACCACTATACAATGGTCACTATTCTAATAGTGGACCGCTATTTAATTCTTGATATGTATATATAGAGAGAGAATTATTTATTGTCAGTGGATCGAATGATAATAAGTTATTTAAGTTTATTTTTAAAAAGTTTTGATGGCATATGTCATCATTTGATTTATCGACGGTGTATACAATTGAAAATAAATCCGTATAGTTTAGTAATTCACATTTCTTTTCCTAGCAATTTATTTTTAATCTCATAATTCTAGTTAGCTGCTAAACGTATACATTTGTGTTTAGAATCGAATTTTTTCGACATAGAATAGATCATTAGTATCGGTTTTTACGTCATGTATGTTGCACATGAATACCTGCGATTGATTGGTTTTAGTCGTAAATCCTACTGCCGAGAAATTCCTGGTTTCTTTTTGAGGTTTGAGAGTTATAGTCGATGTATCGACTTTGTTATAAGTCTCTGCATTCGAATAATAATTGCAGTAGTTGTTCATATGTTTTTTCCGACTGAAGCTGGCCCATGGTATTGGCAATTTCATGTTTCCTATGGGGTTGGACCAAGTGAATTTATGATCATGAAAGTGACTTAACATGATTTGCTTGAAAAAATTTGTACTGACTAATATTTATTGTGCAGATCATGATATAGTAGCAAGTTTTAAAGTTGAGAAGCCGGTTGCTTTTCTGGGAGACAATATTGTGCAGCTTGAAAATGACATTTTTGATGAGATAGGCTTCCCCACAAGCAAAGTATATAATTTGATCCTTTTTTGTTACGCAAAGCATGTGGTTCGTGTTATTTTTGCCTAAATCCGATTACTTCTTCGATCCAGGTGGTTATCTTGTCTCTCGAACCTTTAAATGTGCCGAATGTAACAACGGTTGTGTTTGGGGTTGATCCTGATGCAAGATACTCAAAGATATCTCCGACCGCTGAAAGTTTGACACGGTCGTCGTTTGAATATTTGGTTACACACCGATCGTCCTTGCGCTTGACAAAATCCTTGTTCGGGGATTCGTATTTCTTGGACGTGCTAAAATTCCCGGGAGGAATCACTGTAATCCCCCCGCAAAGCGCGTTTCTTCTGCAGAAAGTGCAAATCCGCTTCAACTTTACCTTGAACTTCTCTATTTATCAAATACAATTAAATTTTGATGATTTGAGGAGCCAGCTAAAGGCTGGACTGCATCTGGCCACATATGAGGTTAGGCGATCTGTCTCTTTCGATTGGTGTTGCTTTGTTTGTTTTTCTTTGTTGCATTTTAGTGCATGGAATTTGTGGAGTAAGATTAAAGCTTGTTATGTACTACTAGAGAGTTCTATTAGCATCTCTTATGCCGAATCTGATGGGTTTTATTTTGCGAGTTTCAGAACTTGTATATTATCTTATCAAATTCGAAAGGTTCAACAGCTGCTCCCCCCACTACTGTTCAGTCATCTGTTCTGCTGGCCGTAGGGAATAATCCATCGATTCCGAGATTGAAGCAACTAGCTCAAACCATCACGGGTTCTCATTCACGGAACCTCGGCCTGAACAACACTGTATTTGGTAGAGTTAAGGAAGTTCGCCTTTCGTCCATTCCAAAACATTCTGTTCATGGAGGTGATGGCAGCTCAAACTCATCGTCCCCTTCTCCTGCTCCTTCGCCTCATCCCCTCCACAGTAACCACCATCATCACCACCACCACCACGGTGATGGTCTAGTTCCTGCAGTTTCACCCGCTACCCCAGCCAAGAAAGGTGCTGCATCTGCACCAGAAGTTTATTCACCTGCCCCCGAAACAATTTCACCCGCATCTCAACGGAGTAACAAGGCAAACCCGCCAGGCTGCCATCATGGGAATAAAAGGAGCAAGGGGAAGACACGAGAGGAGTCTAATGTATCCCCCGTTGCCACACCCGAAATATCTCCTCATCATTCTCCTGTCCCACCAAATGTACACCCATCAGCACCGGCACCCAAACCTAAGCTCAGACCCGTTTCCTATTTGACTCCCACATCCAGTCCTCTGCCAAACGTAGCGTTTGCTCATGTCAAGCCTCCATCCAAGAGTGAACCGAATAAAGAGGTTCCTGACACACCTTCAGTTCCGCCATCAGCATTGGCATCTTTACGTAAGTAAATGATGTTTTCTAAATAGTTAAAGATGATATTTTGACTTCTTAACCTAGTGTTACATGCCAAACCGAAAGTTGCGATCATAAATTTTCCGACCATGTCTTACATGCAACTGATGTTTGAACATATTTTTCTTATACTGTAATTCTAGTCATATTTAGAAATCTAAGAACCATTAGTGGTCAGTTCAATTCATGTTTGATCCATGCCTCAGCTTTTCTCATGTCTTTTTAACTTCCCCCGTATCTCTAAACGCATGATAATTGTTATTTCGGTCTATGTAATTCATACTCAGATCCGAGCTCTAAATATCCTTCTTGCCGTCACATCGATTCATGCATGTATGCTAATACGACACCTTTGCTGCATCTGCAGGTCTTCCAACCATGCAATGGCTGCTTTCACTCCTATTAGTTATTACCATGTTGTATTTATAACAACAAAGTATCAACCTGTTTTCTAGTTACAATCACTTTCAAACTGTATAATTTCGACACTAGAGTTTCGGGAAGAAGAGCAACGCAAAGGGCGTGCCCTTGTGTTCGGTTGGGTATATGTTGTTTTTTTCTGTGCTGGAAATATCCGAGTAACGATCAAGTGGCACCATTTTCGGGTCAAAAGCCACACTGGTGGCAGGGCCTATAGATTATATGTGACCACTGCTTTGTGTATTCTCTTTTGCTGAAAATCAGAGGGAAAAACAGATCTATATGCAAATACTTATCTTCTACTTTCGGTTCAAGTTAATTAGGGATGTTTAAATATGTAATTACGCATAATTTAATAGGACCTATTAATTTAAAAATCAAGGGTAAATACACATTTAGTCCTTGAACCTTTGGGGTGCTTTGCAATTTGGTCATCAAACTTATAAAACTTGCATTGGGGTCATTGAATTTTTACTTTGTTTGTATTTCGGTCACGGTTGTGACTCCAATGCAATTTCTAAAAGTTTGGTGATCAAATTGGTACTGTACTAAAAGTTTAGAGACTACCAGTGCAGTTTAACCAAAAATCAATATAAGAGGTAGGGTGAGCAGAACTCGAATCAACTCCAAAATTTGATTTTGAATTGATTTTGACTTGTATTTTCATAAATTTGACTCAACTCGAAAAAAATTCTAAGTTCAAATTGAGTTATAAAATACAACTCGAATAATTCAAAATTTTTAGCAATTAGTGGACTAGTTTTTAAGTTTTAGTCGAGTCCCTTGAATTTGTATGTATTTCACATATGAAAAAACTGACTAAATATATATGTATTGTATATGATTATAAAAACCATTTAAATTAAAATCAAATAATATTATAATATTATAAATATTTATAATTAAATTTAAACAAAAATTCGAAAATTCGGCTAGATTCGAAAAAAATTGAAGTCAACTTAGAGTTGGAAAAATGACTTATCAACTCGAATAACTTCAATTTTTTTACTCGACTCAATAGAAACATTAACACTTATTAGAGGTTCGAAGGCCATTATAGTTAATTGGCAAACTAATTATATGAATTCTATAAGCGTAAAATACGGATTTAGTCTTATAATTTTATAATAATTCATGTTATATATATATATATAGTCTTATAATTTCTTGCATTTTCAAAAAAAATCCAAAAAAAAATTGAACAAATTATTTTGTAATCTCTATACAATTTCGACTTTAGTTAAAAAAAAATTCCCGCTGATTTTTTTTTTTGTCTATAAATTCCCACCCACAACTTACGGTTCAATTGTTTCACTGAAAACAATTTACGAAAAATATTTTTCATAAAATAAATTACATTTTTTAGAAAACGTTTCTCATAAAATAAATTATATTTTCCAGAAAATATTTTATGGTGTTTGGGAGAGGTTGTGTAAACTATTTCCAACTAGATGATGATTTTATTAGAAATTATTTATTACAAATATTAAATATAATAAATAATATTATTTATCATAAAAAATAATAATATTTTAAAATTTTAGAATAATTTTATTCATTATTATTAAAATATTATTTCTATACATTTTATAAATAAAATATTAAGATTAATACATTCTATTGAAAGTAAAATATTATAAATTATATTAATTAATTATTAAAGTAAGAGTATTATATTGTATTTTAAAAATTATTAGTTAATATATTTTAAATATCTTTATTAAAATATTATTATATTAATAATAAATACATAAATAATATTATTCATTATTAATAATTTAATAATATTAGTTCTATGAAATTAATAAATAATATAAAATTTATTAATAATTTATTATATATTATTAAAATAAAAATAAAATATCTTATCTTATTATAATATAATTGATATATTATTATAATATTAAAAATATAATATTACATTATTAGAAATATTAATAAAAATATTTTAAATATTTTAATAATTAATAATTTTATTAAAATGACATTAAAATACCGTGTTAATATTAAATACATAAACTAAAATTATTCTGAGTATTTATTCTTTGAAGTGGAAAGTTAGGAAAATGATTTACAAAAAATCAAACCGTAAAATGCAAAGGAAATTCTGTTGACCAGTAAAATATTTTACGATGATCAATTAGTTTTCCTCCAACCAAACATTGAAAAATGAGGAAAATGTTTTACGTGAAACAAGCAAAAATTATGTTCATTTTATTTTATTTTTCTTTTGATTTGTTATTCTTTATCATTATCTTATTGAATTACATAACATAAATAAATGTTATCTCTTTATAATAAAATAACTTTTTTTTTATTAAGCTAAGGTGATTATAAAGTAGTATATGTTTTAAATATTCTGAACCATTTAATAATGAATGCTCAATCACCTTTCTACAGCCGCTGGTGCTCGAACCCGTGACCTCTAGAAACATCAATAATTTCTTTAATTACTGATATAAGTTGATTCGTGTCATTTTCTTTAAAATGTCATAAATGTGTCTTAAAAAATACTATTACAACATATATATTGTAAAACAAACCAATACAAGTTGCAAAATCACTACTAATACCATAACATGTACTACAAAGACGAAAAACAAAACATCAAACGATTTCACTACCACTAGCTGCGTCTAAGATAACTAGGTTGTATGCAGCTCCAATGAACAATATACTTGCATCGTTGTTCTTCACACTCAGGGGCTAGATCCTGGCACGGCTCACCACGGTCATTACATACCGGATAATAATAAATCTTCCAGACAAAGGTGAGAGGATGTGGATGATTTCGGTACATGTATTTGGTTCCGACCTTAATAAATGAATACTCTCCCTGAACACATTCGATATGCATAGTATTGTCGCAAATTTCACAACGATAAAACCATTTTTGTGGATCTCTTTCTTCTTCACATATATCACAATATTATCGTAAAGAATAGTCGTCACGATCTCCATAAGCGTCAGAGAATGCTTATCAAACTTATGCCATGCAGTGCTTGGTAACGTAGCACATCCAGTCCAAAACAATAGTAACTTCCATGCTTGATGTTTACTTTTTCGTAACAGATTCTGCAAGCCCAAGTTCTGGAATCATCGTGGTCGATGCAGGGGGAAAAGCAATGGGAAATGGGGTGGGGATGGAGACGGAGTTTAACGTGACGCGGCAATGAAATGCAATCTTGATGAACTTGAATGTTACATGTATAACAGATATAGGAAACATTGTCTCCCTGGTTGCCACATGCATCACAAAAGAAGGGGTTATTTGGTCTCAACAACAAAGTGAAAGGGTGATCATGGTGAGATTTGTCTTCAATAATGGGTGGTGGTGGCTTGGATGTTAACCTCACGAGGGACACAACGGTAATAAAATCCAAATCGGGTCATCGGGTCGGCACAGGTTGCATCTGGGAAACCTTTTTCCGGAATCATGGAAAACAAGCGAAAGCTGGTGTGTACGGTGGCAAGGGTGATTGGTTGTCGAGGGTAGTTCAACTGTTCAAGACATTTTTTATGGAAGAACAGGAACTGTCTGCAATCAAAACAAGCGTATGGAGCATCACGTATTTTAATTCCATCTCCACAACCCGTGCAGTATAAAGATCCAAATGAATTAGTGGAGATCAAAGGATGAGGGTGGGCAACATGGATGGTCTCGATCAAGTTCAAAACAGGAAACAGAGAGAGAATGTAAACGGTAATGTTGGAGATCGGGCAAACTTGAATGGACGAATCTATAAGGACAAAGACCATGGTCGATTTGCATCTCTTCAATCGATAAGTGAGGAGGAAATTCAAGCTTTGTCGAATGAGGTCGAGCAGGTTGGGAATATTGCGGGAAATGGTCATGATGGGAAGGTTGTGAGCACCAACAGTCCGATTGAGACGGCTTTGAAGAGTAGTGGGGAAAGAGCTCTTCGAATAGAGGATGTAGAGCCGGGAAGGAAAAGGTAACAGAACCAATAAGTGGTGCCGATAGGCTTGGAGGGAAAGCGAATTTGAATGGGGCCTCAAGCTCGAATCTTAAGAGTGGCCCTTCACTAGTTATTTCTAAGGATCACTTTGAGAAACATGGTTTGACGACAGCTCCTAGTGCTACGCATGCAGATAAGATTGATTTGAGAATCATATTTTGGAATGTTCAGGGTGCTAGAAAAAGGAACGAGATGCCGGATCATCGAACCAAACTCTTGTAAAAGATTATATTCCTCTCCAATGCAACCAAATAGATTTGCAATGCTACTAAAGTTTATGGTTTTCTTTGGCAAATAAATATGGTTCAACCTACAACATGCAATTTCAGTTTGTAGGGTTTCTTAATGCAACTAAGATTGACAGTGAGTTGGACATAACTACTAGCTGTATTGTAAGTTGTGATTGGAGTTGTAACACCGGGGATTGTTTACGCAGTTCAGTTTGCAGGGATTGTTAATGATGTTGTTGTTGATTTGCATGCGCTTCTAATATTGAAATAAGGAAGGCGGTGTAATAAAGAACTTGTGTTCGAGTCTTCCGTCGATGTCATTCTCTTCTCTTTTTCGGTAATTAAAGAGGAGTTCCAATGATTACTTCTCTTATTGATAAAGTGTCTTGCAAAGATGTTCATAGGATTACTTGCTGCATAAAACCAGTTACTTGCTCGGTGCACATTGCAGAGTTGTAGACTTCACTTCAGGCCTTCTGTTAACGTCCATCAGACTCTGCAAGTCGACTTGAGTCAGATGAATTGCTAAATGGTTGAGAAATGATCTTCCTCAGCACTATGGCATTTGATAGACAGAAGGTTAGCCTTAAAAATACACCAGCAGAGGCAAATGGAAACATCATCTGCTTATAGTTTACATGCCTGGAAACATCGATACCACAAGATTTCACTATCAAAATGAGTCCGGAGAAAGTGTTTTCAGCAATTGTGGCTCGGTGTTTTTACTGGTGCTGAGTTGGGATACCTACTTGTACTGTAAGTTGAGCTGTAACAAGTAATGCACAAAAATAAAAGGAAGAACATAGCAATGAACACCGGGGATTGTTTACGCAGTTCGGTGTCACACCTACATCTGCGGGGTCTTGCCCAGAAAATAAAAACCACTATTGAACTCATAGTACAAGATACATTTAGTATGAATTCTCCCCAAACAATCTTTCCTACCAGACATTGTATAAACACATTTTAGAAAGACAACGACAATCCCAAAAATGCATCATAAAAGAAAACCTCTTGGTGAGTAGATTTGATGCTTTTCAAGATCATGAAGAAGTTGTTTTCGAGTATATTTGATGTTCCAAATGCATGGAGGATAGCAGCCCTTTATGAAGGCTCTAATCAATTTCGTATGTGCCACAACAATGAACCTGCAAGTTATAAGTAATGAAACTGCTATCAATCTCTCACCAGCTAAGAGGGTGCCTGCCTGCGTCAAAGAATGCTGGAAACTTTATTTTTCTTTTGGGATTCCTGATCTTACCTTAACAGCCCAACTCTGATCAAATCTACTCACCTGAACAGGGTATTACTCGAACTCACATCTTCCAAGTGTATGTCAACTGCATTGGTGCCATCTGTGACATGTTCAATTTGGTCACCATTTATGTCAATTTTATCGGATCAATTGAAAATTACAAGGAAAATTTGTCATTTTTGATATGATCAATTGAAAAGGAGAGGATGGATTACAACCATGTTGAAAATAAGCAATCCAGAAGATTAGCGTCGCAAGCTTCTTAGGTATGTCCACATCACTGTAGTTACATTGTAAGAAAGGCTTGTCAGTTTTCCTGCAAAGAGAATGCAATAATAATGGCGAAATGATAAGCGATACTTGCTTTTGGTTTATTTTGAACTCGGGTATTAAAGAATTGGGTGAGATATTGATTACCTTTCGGAATAAATTCAATTGAAAAGCAGAGCATGTAGTACAACCATGTTGAAAATGAGCAATCCAGAAGGCTAGCATTGCAAGCTTCTTAGGTATGTCCAAGTGGCATATGAGTTAACCCCTCACAACCACGACATGGGAGACGATCACAATCCCAAAATCGCATAATATAAGAAAACTTGTTGGCGAGAGATTTGATGCTTCATGAAGAAGTTGTTTTCGAGTAGATTTGATGTTCCAAATGCATGAAGAATTTGGTATGTGCAAAAACAATGAAGCCTGCAAGTTCAGTACTCAATATGTTACAACTTATATCGTTTAAATCGAGCATCGTCAGAATGTCGAAGCACTTACTCTATTACTAAACACGACTTCATATAAATTTTTGAAGTACTCAAATGCCCTACAGTAGGTCTTGCACACAATCCTGAATATAGAAAACAAGTAAGCGACATTCACATATTGAGAATAGAAAACACAATATATTGTTATGAAAGTGGAGAAATGAAAAGGGTAGGAAGCACCAACCCCATTCACCCAAATATATGGGATGTGAGCAATCTTATGCCAATCGGCACCGATGCCCTTCCGACACCTCTCCTCCAACTGGTGACTTTGTTGTATAGATAAGGATTTCAAATTGGTTAGACGGCGCATCTCATCCGGAAGCATAGTTAAATTGGGCAAATCAAAGAGAAAAAGGTTTTGCAGGTTTGTTAAATGTTGAAGCCACTCCGGAAGATGCCGACACTTTGGAATACTTTCCAAATGTAGAGAGCGTAGGCGGCTTGTATGATGTTGGAATGTTTGGATGCTATCTGCACATAAATCCAGCTCCTTGCAGTATGATATTTTAAGCGTTTCAAGAGAAGTGAGATGTGGGAACACAGGAAAGAGGGTCCTCAATCCACTGCAATTCTCAATTTGTAAACTTTTCAGTTGAACAAGACCTTGAAGCCAAAGGGGAAGAGACACCAGCTGTGGAATATTATCAATCTCCAAATCAGAGAGATTCTTAAGTGGTTCCCATTGCGCCCTCTAAATAAAGCTCCTGGCAGCCATGTACCGTTAATCTTTTGAGACCGGTCAACTGTTGCAGACACCTTGATAAAATGGCCATAAAAAATGCGGCATTGTTCAAGGGAAGTCATGTTTTGCAGGCATTCATCTAGCATGTTTGTGTCCATTTCCTCAATATGCTCCACTTCGAAAGATTTCAATTTGGAGAGAGGAAGAGATGAGGTTGAAGGTCCTATACCACAGGTGTTAATCTGAATGGTCTGCTTCAAACGACTTGAACTTGTATTGGCCGAATATAGCTTATCATCGAGTGATGGATACAGAGGCATTGAAGTCAAAGGGCAATCTTCGACACTTAAACTAGAAAGACAAGGAAATGCCAAGGTTGATGTTCCAATAATTGTTTTGTCATCATTTTTATGATCATCAACCGGCCTTTTGCACCACCAACTCTTCAAATTTGGGCATTTAAAGAGTGTGAGAGATTTAAGCGATTGGAAGAATAATTTTGATTCTCCTTGTCTTGCACTGGGGCCACTGTTGTCCATGTACTCCAGTTCAGTTAAAGAAAGAATCTCGAGCTTTTGAAGATAAGGCAATCGAGCAAAGGAAGGTAGATGTTTAAATTTACTAGGACCCTGTATTTAAATATGGACGACATTTGAGAGCAAAGAAAGCCAACTTGGAAACTTGGCATTGCCCCTCCATCCAATCACACGGAGCTCCTTCAGATTAGGATGGGGCTGGAGGTCTTCAAGTGACTTCTCTTCATCATCAGCCTCAGGAATAAGGCTGCTCCATTCTAAAGTCAATGAGTGCAAATGTTGCTTCTCTTTCAAATTAGCAGCCCTGAACTCCACTTCTGCATTTTTCACCAATCCCAAATTTGTTATTGTTAGCTATCCCCTTAAGTTGTTAAGCCCACCCAATTCACTTAGATCTGCACCACCATGGGAACCACGTATATCCACCACAAACATGGATATCGTCTGAAGCGAAATCAGCTTCCCTATTCCACGTGGCATATGAGTTAACCTCCAACACCCATCAAACGAAAGATGGGTGAGATTCACCAATTTTCCAATCTTTTTTGGCAATTTTTCAATCCCCTGGCACCAATCAAGTCTCAGCACTTGCAAATTTTGTAACTTGCAAATACACTTTGGGAGGATCTTAAGATTTATATTGTCAGAGAGATCAAAATACCTCAAATGTTTCAACTTATGAATGGAGCGTGGAACTATTTCAAGATTTAAATCATCTAATTCTAACACACGCAAACATCTACAGTTTGAAATTATTAAATCCCAAGTCGCCTTGCTCATGTTTTGATCATCTTGACCAGGGAAGTGTAACAAAGTTTGTAACTTTCTTCCCTTGAACGAAGGAGTTATTGAAAAATCAATGGATACACGACGACATATTTCATCAACCTCGCTTGCACCAGAATTTGATTCTAAAATTCTACTCCCTCTCCCCGCTACTAATTCAGCAAGATCATGCATTAAATCATGCATTTTACATGCCATTCCCCCCCCATAATTATCTTCTTCTATCTCTTGAAAGAAACCTCTTTCTGCTAAGCCATTAAAATAATCCAATCCAATCTCGTCGAGAGATTGGTTCGACTCTGATTGCTTTACAAAACCTTGTGCAATCCAGAGTTGAACAAGTGTCTTTACATTAATTTCATGATCTTTTGGGTACAGTCTGCAATAAGCAAAACAATGCTTCAAACAGTGTGGGAGATGGTCGTAACTCAGCTTAAGTGCAGGTAAAATTTCACCATCTTTTTGGGATATTATAGTAGCAAGCACATTATCTTTGAAAGAACGCCACTCATTTTCACTTTCTTTAACAGATAGGGTACTAGCTATAGTCCTAATGACCAAGGGAACTCCACCACACTTTTTCACAATCTGCTTTCCTACTTCCACAAAGGCTGGATTTGTTGAGTCTGCAGATCTTTGCTCAAATGCTACTTTTTTGAACAAAAACCAAGCGTCATCATCAAACAAGCCTTTTAAAACATGGGGTTCACATTTACTAGTAATCTTTGCTACTCTATGAGAGCGAGTAGTTACGATTATCCTACTTCCTATAGCCCCACCCATCAGTAACTTCTTTAAGCTAAACCATTTTTCTCCATTCTCCTCCCAAACATCATCCAAAACAAGTAAGTATTTTTTCCCATCAATTTTATTTCGAAGTTGCTTTTGCAATTGATCCATCTCGAGATTTTGATCGGGTGCTTGGTTAGTCACAGATTTGATAATGTTTGCTACTATTGTTTTCACGTCAAAAACATCAGACACACATACCCACATCATCAACTCAAAATGATCTTTAACCTCGTCATGACTATAGACAAACTGAGCCAACGCAGTCTTCCCCAAGCCTCCCATCCCCACAATTGTGACCATAATAACATTCTCTTCACTTTGAAACTCTCTGTCTAGCAAGAGTTTTAGAAGAGCTGCTTTATCATGGTCCCTCCCTATTATCTCATCTTTACGCACAAAAGAGTGTGTCTGCTGCCTCCTTTTGGCCATGAAAGGAGTTTCCACAGGAAGGTCACGCTCTACCAGCTTTAACTCACTGGTCTGACTTTGAATGGAAGCAAATCTGGCCTTAATGGCCTTGATTTTACTAGCCATTTTGCGACCATAAGCAAACTGGTTTGATCTTGAGAAGAAAAGACGTACCTCTTTGGTCAGCTTGTTCCCACTCATCAGATCCCTCCGCAAGACTTCAGTATGGACATCATCCAGCAAGTCTTCCGCATCATACAGTGCATCTTTCAGCTCATCAAGCCAAACTTTGACAAGATTGCTGGTCACTGAACGCTCTTCCGCGTCAAGAAGCACAGCCTGGATTCTGATGACGGTGCGTTTGAGGTCATCGAGGTCGTCTTTGAAATTCCACCACAGTCCTATTTGAGAGAGAGCGCGGGAGCCCAACTTAGTAATGAGCCCTGTGATGATGTCGAAAGCAATAGCTTCGGCCATTGGTGATCGAAACAGAAACGAAGGCAGAAGTGTTTGATTGTTTGCAAGAGGAAACGCAGGTGTTAATACACGCGGACTGTGTGGTATTTTATAGATATAGATGACACCACCCCACTAGTAGTTGTAAAAAGAGTTAATATTTCACCAACCAAACCAAAACCTCTGTGTGGTTCAGTACAATAATAAATAAGAGCAAAGGTTAAGAGACGACAAAAGAAGCTTTAAAAGCAAGATGCCCTTTGTCTCTCTGTCTGAGTCTCAGTAGTTTGACAATGAAATCTCATTCACACGGTAAAACTATAAACGCGTCAAGTTTCCAACCATAAGTGAAACTCTAAAATTTTATTCGTACCAATCTCATTTAAAATTTTTATATTGTTAACGTTACGTATATACCTTCAAAAATATTTTTGGATCCGTCACGGTAACTATTATGTTTCATCCACTTTTATCTATTCTTAATCATCTTTCCTTATCATTTATAAAGACAATTAACAAGGACAGAGTCAAAATTAAATATTGATAGGGACCAAAATATTAGACTATTTAGAAAAAATATAAAGACTTGTTAAGTATTTAAACTCGAAATTCAGCATGAACCAAATAATCTTAGTAATTAAGGGATTGTTGTTATCATTGAGATCCTGGGTTCAAGCATTGTGTATGTAGGGGTATAAGCGTTCATTGTCAAATAATTGAAAGTCTTTGTACATATACTACCTTATATTCACCTTAAATTTATATATAAAAAAATTCAAAATTCACAAGACAACTTCTAATTTGTCTAATATTTAAATTTATAATGACCTAAATTATAATTAGACCAAAAATTTGAGAACACAGACTTATTATTCTTTAGTTCAACCCCTACTTGATTAAATATTTAATAATTTTTTATATTTTTTAAATTTAAATATTTATTTTTACATGAACGAAAATACTATTAAACGAAAATTATATTGAATATATAAATTTTAACAGGGTTCGGGGACCCCTTAGCCCCTAAGAGAGCTTCGTCTCTGACAGTGAAATTATTAGGTGAACCGTGTTCGCCACATCAACAATGTCTCTAGTTTCTTGGCATAAATTGATCTGGTACCCTCTCCATGTCCCGAAGTACAGCATAATTTCCTAGATGGTTATTTTGGATCGTCTCCCCACTAGGGACAGACTGCAAAGATTTGGGCTTGTTACCAGCGATCTCTGTATTTTCTACTCGGATGCAAAGGAAACTAGAAATCATCTTTTTGTTGAGTGTGTGAAGACTTCATCCATTTGGAGATCAATCCTACAAATGTCCGGTTTGAACAAGCATTTCTCAACATGGAACAACCTGCTGGAGTGGGCGATCGCATCATGGAAAGATAAATCACTGATTTCTTGTATTTTGAAGCTCTCATGGTGCGCTTTTAATTACACCATTTGGGAGGAAAGGAATCGTAGGATCTTTAGAGGAAGTTGCAGAACAGAACCAGAAATTGTCTATGCTATTAAGGATATTGTTGGATCTCTTCTAAGTAATAGAGATATTAACAAAACAGATAGCACAAATATAGATCTTTGTACTCACGGGGGTATAGTCTAGCTTTGTTGTAAGTAGTACCCCACCATTGTTCCATTGATTGTATTGTACTGTAGCAGTTTACTGTTAATTTGGGTAATAATATCTTAATTATCCAAAAAAAAAAATATTTTTCCAACATGACAACAAGTATTGGTACAAGTGAGTAAAATTTAAGAATTTGTGCTTATAAGGTTAAGTTCGAATCCTACTACATTAACAATTTAGTCTTAGATATGCACTGGCCAAAAGCGAGAATCCAAAACTTTTATGTACCATAAAAACATGATAAGACCATGTAAATTAAGGGTAGTCATAGATCCTCTCGACAAAAGAGAGAGGATGTGGATGATCTTTGTATGTGTATTGGAAAATGGGTACTCTCGGAAAATGTGTATGAACCTGGTATCATCTACTGTGTAGTAGAAACCATTACCCGTATAGCAACACCTATCACATCTGAAAACACCTCCCGTTATAAGATCGAATGGCTTTGCACCACCAAACCATAGCCGGCACATCCTCCGCAATTCAGCACAAGTCTTGTGCAAAAAGGAACTACAATGTGAACAATAGTAAAACGGGGATAGGATAGGTAGCACACAACCATTGCAATATTTATTATCTTTAATCTCATCTGAGAATATCAAATTGTGCTCATGACTAACATGTTCTATCTCTGCAGCTATTACATCATCCCCGATTTTAACTTCGTTGATGATACGAATGATGGAACTTGTAGATTCGTCAGACAACAAATCGGATTCCTCAAATTCGTCTGGATTTTCTACCTCCACCACACCATACAACGTCCAGTACTCAATGCTGCACTTGACATGGATGACAAAAGCGCAACCTGTTCTATAGTAACTCCCATGCTCAATGTTCACTTTTTTAAAACAGATTTGGCAATCCCAATCTCTAGAATCATCGTGGTCAGTGCAGATGAAAAAGCAATGGGAAATGGGATGGGGATGAAGATTGTGTCGAATGTGGCGTGGCAACGATGTGCAGTTTTTGTGAACTTGAATGTTGCAGGTAGAACAAATATAGGAAACATAAGCTCCTTTGTTTCCACATGCATCACGGCTGAAGGACTTTTGGTCTTGATAACAAAGTGAAAGGGTGATCATGGTGAGATTTGTCTTCAATAATGGGTGGTGGCCAAGCACATTTGGCGTGAATGTTAACCTCACAAGAGACGACAATATTGAAAGAAAAAGGTTTTAAATAGGCACTTGACCATTTAATACAGCGTAGACTGTTGTGAAGAATTACTATATTGTTTAACACTGATCCTTGCTCACATTCGGTATGCATAGAATTGTCACAAATTTCACAACGATAAAACCATTTCTGTGGATCTATTCTTTCCTCACGGATGTCACAGTAATGTCGTAGCGGATAATCATCGCGATCTCCATAAGCAAGTGTCAGAGAATGCCGATCACACTTATGCCACAGTGCGTGGTAATGTAGCACATCTCCGATCCAAAGCAAACATGCAATCCTTGCATCTGTATGTTACTTTAGGAGTTATTTTACCACAACCATTGCAATTGACCTCGTTTTTTTCTCATAATGAAGATGAAATGAGGCTCATCCGCATTTTATGTAAAGCTACGAGGCATTGAAGCACATCTGAGGCACAGTTTTAAGTTACAAGGAACACATCTGAAAATATCGTTTGTCTGAGGACCGATGAGCATTCGAGTAAACCATGGTCGAAATTTTCCGGATAATTCAGCACAGGCTTTGTGCAGGAAGAAATCACAATGTGAACAATAGTAAAATGAGGAAAGGATAGGTAGCACACAAGCACTGCAATACTTATTGTCCTTGATCTCATCCGAGAATATCAAGTTGTGCTCGTGACTAACATGTTCTATCTCTGCAGCTATTACATCATCTCCGACATTGATTTCCCTGATCACACGAACGACGCAACTCAAAGGTTTATATAACGGATCAGATTCATCAAATTCATCCATTTTCAACCTCGACCACACCATACAAACGCTTGTTTTCAATGGAACACTTGACACGGATAACAAAATCACAATCTGTCTGAGAACAATAGTAACTTCCATGCTCGATATTTACCTTTTCTGTAACAGATTCTGCAATCCCAAGTTCTGTAATCATTATGCTCGATGCGGAGGAAAAAGGAGTGAGAAACGGAATGAGGATGAAGATTGAGTCTGATGTAGCGTGACAACGAAACGCAGTCTTCGTGAACTTGAATGTTGCTGGTAGAGCAAATGTAGGAAACATTATCTCCCTTGTTACCATATGCATCACATATAAAGGGGTTATTTGGTCTTAATAACAAAGCGAAAGGGTGATCATGATGAGATTTATTTTCAATAATGGGTGGTGGCCTAGTACATGTAAAGTGGATGTAGAACTTGCAAGGGACACAACGATAATAAAATCCAAACCGTTCATCGGATTGGCACAAGTTGCATTCGGGGAAGTCTTTGTCGGAATCATTGAAAACAAGCGAAAGCCGGTGTGTACGGTGGCAAGGGTGATTGTTTGTAGAGGGTAGTTCAAGACATTTTTTATGGAAGAACTTTCTACATTCAAAACAAGCGTATGGAGCATCATCTATTTTTATTTGGAGACAACCATTGCACTTAAAATTTCCAATTGGATTCATGGAAACCAAAGGGTGTTCGTGGGTTTCAATGAATTTTCCAGCAGTGTCACATGGAAGCAAGGCGCAATTGAAGTCTAGGTAAGATTCACAAGAAGAACAATGATAGAAGAATCCGACTTTTAACCGGCAAAAGCTGCAACGAGCTCCCTTTTCCGACGTTCCGAAGTTGGAAGAAGAAGAAGAAGACGTTGTCGCGGTGAGCAGGGTGATGAATCTCCGAGGGCGCCTCCGCACATTTCTTAAACGTATAATAAACGGATCATTTTTTTAAAGTAAGAGAGATGAGAAAGTTTGTAGGAGCAGATAAATGCGATAAGTTTTTTTTTTATAAATGGTACTAAAATAAAATAAAAATTAATTATTATATGTGATTTAAAAAAATTAAAAATTTAATTACCGTTTAGAAATTAAATTCGTAGTTTATCTAATTTTTTATACCCTAAAAATCCCCAAATCACATGTTGGCGGGCGAAAAACCAAACTTGACAGCCTATAGACGCAAGTGGCTGTAGTTATCTATATTATTAATTGTAATTAAAATTATAAATAATTTAGTCATTTTTTTATTAAATTGATTTAGAGTTAATTTGTAATATAAAATTTGATTATGATTCCAATACTAATCAAGTTATTAATTTATTCCATTACTATATATGAATATATATATATATATATAATGCCAACGAATATTAGCACAAGTGGTTGGAATTCAGGAATTTGAGCTTATAAGACCAAATTTGAATCCTACCATCATCACTCTCGGTAGGTAATCTGTAAATTTTTATATAAATCACAATTAAATCGTAGGTATGCCCTAACCTTAGACCGGGGAATCAACTCCCTCACCTAAACCTTTTGTAACCAATATATATTATATATATATATATATATATATATATATATATATATATATATATATATATATATATGATGACGGCTAAACTCACGTAAAAATGCTTTGGAAAAAAATAATTCACGTGATAATGCTCTCCAAGGATTAATTCTTCAAATGGTGCGAATGATACAGGGGTGAGATTGGTCGCCATGCAGTCGGAGCGAAGCTTGAAGGTCGCCATGCACTCAGGGCGAAGATTGTATGTCGCCATGCAGTCGGGGCGAACTTGAAGGTCGCTACTTGAAGGTCGCCATGCAGTCGGGGCGACCTTGTAGGCCGATCGCCAAACTTCTGCAATAATTCAGCACTAATTACAAGAAATATAATGCGTGATACTGGCCCCCTTCTCTCAACGCATTATATCCATATTACAAGAAATTCAGCACTAATTAAAGTAAAATTTGGGCATTATTTGCACCAATAATTAACTAAAATTTTGGCATTATTTGCACCAATAATTAACTAAGTTCCAGACTTGATATGAAGGGTGACAAAGGTGGCCCTGTGTTGGGACATGCATGTTGGCCGCGCGAGCTCGTCCTGCAGCATTAGTTTAACGTAAATTGCAAATTTGCAGCAATAATCAAATGCGTGATACCGGGACAGTAGCATTATTCATGCGTGAAAAATGGATGAATTATTGCAGCAGTTAATTTATGGTTTATGGGGCCGGTTTAACAATTATAGTCGCGTGATATGGAGCATTATTTTGCTCCTCTCATGCATGCATGCCTACATGATTTGCACGTTTTTAATAGTAGCATTAAAAATATATGAATTATTGCAACATTAAATTAAGGGTTTATGGGGCCAGTTTAGGGTTATATATGGGTTGGTCTTTAGGTCTTGGGTACGGTTATGAAGAAAGAAAGGGAGAAGAAGGAAAGGAAGAAGAAAGGAAGAAGAAGAAAGGAAGAAGAAGACCGGGTAAAAGTTTATTATTTTAAATCATTAGTTTGTTAATTTAAGTTATATTATATTAGTTTGTTTGTTAGTTTAAGTTATATATGATATCATATTTAATGGAGCAAATTAGTTAATTAGTTTGTTAGTTTAGAGTTTAGGGTTTATAAAAAATTATTTAATTAGTTTGTTAGTGTGTTTAATCTTATACTAATTTGTTTGTTGAAGTTGAAGTTATTTTTTAAAAAAAATAATAATTATTGCTTATTTAGTTTGTTAGTTTAACTAAGTTATATTATAATAAAAAAATAGTTTATTAGTTTAATTAATAATTTGATATTTTTTGTTGTTGTGTTAGTATTATATTAGAATAAATTAAATTAATTTGTTTAATTTTTATATTATAATAAAAATATATTGTTAACATTATATTATATTAAATGATTTTTTTAAATATGTTTGTTTAATTTTTTTACAGATTCATTGGAATGACTGACCAAATTCCAATGCTGAGACTTGACAATGAACATATTTCTACTCATTTGGGAATAATGGTGTTATTCTTATTTAGTAAAATAAAATATTTGTTTAATGAATTTTTATTATTAAATATTTCAATATTAATTTATGATTGTGATAAATTTTTTGAAATATTTAAAATTGCAGGAGGACGAGCAGAGAGTCCTTCGTCATCGGCTAAATATTCCGCCCAAGCCACACCAATTGATAGAAGAAAACTTGCAACAGGCTGGATTTTACTATGTAACATTTCTGCGAGAATACAAATTGGTCTCAGGTTTGATCAGTGCATTGATTGAACGTTGGAGACCAGAAACGCACACATTTCATTTGTCGTGGGGAGAATGTACGATAAATTTGGAGGATGTGGCAATGCAACTCGGGGTCCAAACAAATGGGATGCCGGTTGTACTGCAACATGAGTATAAAAATATGGAAGAACTTTGCAGTGCGTTTCTTGGGAAAACGCCAGTAACACCAGAGTGTAAAGGGTGGCTTGTGAAGTTGTCATGGTTGAAGAATCAATTTCAGCTCCAACCAAATAGTACGGGACAAGAAATAGTATATGCAACACGAGCATATATATTGTAGTTGATTGGGGGAAATTTTGATGCCGGATAAATCCGGTAATTATGTTCACACTCAATATCTTCTATTTTTAAGAAATTTTGTGAATAGTAGGCAATATAGTTGGGGATCGGCGATATTGGCGTTCTTGTATCGTGAGATGTGTAAGGCGTCATTAGTCGTGAATGTTAATAATAAAGCAGAGATCGGTGGATGTCTGATGCTGCTACAATCATGGGTTTGACATAGACTTCCGTTTTTTACACCGATTATTCGGACTGCGGTTGGCTTTCCACTTGCCGGAAGGTAATATGAATTCTCTATTTTAATATAAAATATTAATTATAAAATATTTATATTTATTAAAAATATTGAACAAAATTGACATATTTTTGTTTTGATTGATATACAGATGGAGACATAAAATTGAAGGCACATGATTGGTGCACAACAATATTAAAGAGTTCAGGCTGAAGATCGACATTAAAGGGAAAAAAGAGGTATATATAATCTGTTATTATTAATTAATATTTAATATAACTATAATATTTTATTTATATCAATTTATTGCTATTTAATTTTACAGTTTAATTGGAGACCATACGTAGATGCAGAAATTATGGTGTGTGTGTCGCACGATGTTTTTGATGGGCGTCAATATTGGTGTGCTGTTACACCATATATTAATTTTGCTTTTGTTGAGATCCTATTTGCGGATAGAGTGCTGAGGCAATTCGGCTTCCACCAACCTATTCCATAGAGTCCATGGGATCATGACCTCCACCAAAACCTAGATGATCGTCGTCAGGTGAATTGGGTTGAGACGCATGACCACCTCCACAAATTTGATGGTCGCCGTAATAAAAATGTGAATTGGGTTGAGAAGCATGAAACCTACATTAATGCTTGGAACAATAGGCCTTCATTCTTGCCAACTCTTGACCCCATTGAAGACGATGACTTTAATTTTGAGACTTCGACTTACCTTGATTATTTTTGGGATAATGGAAAGTTGTTCTTGACAACAAGGGTAGAAAGGCAACAATTTTTGAGGTTTCAGAAAAAATTTGGTAAAGTTGAATACTCTCTACCGAGTGGGAGTGAGAGTTCATCTCAACAACCTGAAACAGAAATAACCGATGTAGATAATAGTGCACCACAATCGTTCGGCGATGCGGGATCGTTCCATCACGCATTTGATGATTCTACTGTCCCGGCATACGTACCAGAGTTTGTACAGACTGAGGCACCCATCTACTCTCCCATGTTTGAGTCGAGGTATGACTGTGACCAAATGACATCTATGATGTCAAATACAAGTATTTGTCAGTCAATGTTTGCAAGTGAGATGGAAGAGCAAACCGCAATGAATGATGAAGATGGGTACCATACTCCTGAGCAACCGCAACGGCCACAACGCATCAGACGTCCGCCCCGTCATTATCATTCAACAACACCCCGACATCGACAACAATTGTAAAAAAATATTATTTGAAATGTAATATTAAATATTATTAAATTGCAAATGTTAAATATTATCGACATCGACATCGACTTTAAGTTGCAAATGTTAAATATTATTAAAACTTAAATATTATAATATTAAATATGCATGTCTCTACGTGAAATGTAAAAAAATAAATTCGACATATTTAAGATAAAAAAGTACATAAAATTCTTTGCAAAAAGATGTTCAAATATATAAATACATAGAAATACATATATGATTACTAATGAGGAGGCCTATATCTTGGTAAATTAGGACATTTGTTTTTTGAATGACCTTCACCCCTACATAATCCGCATCTCTTTGGTTGACCTCTCTCTCTAGCATGGAAATCCATACTGGTATGAATACGACTGGACTTAGGTCGATCCTTTGGACTTCTACGAAGCATTGGATTTGGCAGTCATTCGTCACGATCCTTTTTGGGCCAATATGATTCATTTGGGATCTGCTTGAATGAATAAATGTAGACATTTAATATCCTATGTAGGTGAAAGCATTCATCAACATAAGTGTATGCGCTTACACCAGCATACATACATGCAGCGACTGCATGAGCACATGGATATTTCCATGCCTGAAAGCGACCACAATCACACCATTTGTGTCGTAAATCAACTTTAAATGTCTGGTCTTCTCCTCCGACGTTACGTCGTATGCATGACACAACAAAAGTATGACCAACTCGGTCGAAATTATGAACAACCATTGATGTTGTCAATAGCTCATTTGCTTCCATTGCTTCCACAACTGTAGGAGCCCAAGTGTGACCTCTATTTATTAGACTCTCAATTTCCTTGCCTTTATCGGACCAAACCTTAGCCAACCTAAAGTACGTCTCTTTCACCATACTCGCTATTGGGAGATGACGTGTACCTTTTAGTACTGAATTAATGGCCACAGCAAGGTTTGTGGTCATATGTCTGTATCATCGACCTTCATCGTATGCTTGCGACCATTTTTCCCGCGGTATTTTTGAAGCCCACTTCCAAACACGCTGATCATCATAAAATACCTTCAAATTTTCCAATCTCTTATCAAAATTTGGTCGGCGTAGTTCGTATCCTGTTTCATAATATATTGTGTTAAACCTCAATCAAAAAACCAAATAAAAAATGCACAAATATTGAGAATAAAACTTACCCATGCTTACTATCTCCTTACGAATGTGTGCGTTATGAAATTGGTCGATACTATTCTTACCAATATGATGGATACAAAATGTCGGATATGCATGCGGAGGTATCCAACGACTTCCTGGTCGTTCAATTGCCGCCAAAATACTTGTTCCTCTATCGGATATCAAGCAAACTCCATCTTCTTGAACGACATATTGACGTAGATGTGTAAAAAAGAAATCCCAAGCCTCTGTTGTCTCTCCCTCAACAATGGTGGGAATATATTTCGCTCACCATCTTGCGCAACTGCCATCAAGAGTACATGTTTATATTGATCATATAACCACGTACCATCTACTTGGATCATACGTTTGCAAAATGGAAATCTTTCAATACATGACTTGAATGCCCAAAAGAGTCTATGAAATATTTTTTCCCTGGCACAAGTTGACCTTCTTCGTCATATGCGGGCATGGTTTGAGACTTCACTATGGTTCCTGGGATAAATTGCTTTATTGCTTGTAGAAAATGTGGTAGCTCATTGTACGATGTATCCCAATCTCCATACGTCAGCTTCATTGCCTTCATCTTCGCATTCCACACCTTGTCGTATTTTACTTGATATCCAAATTGGCTTCGAATAGATGCAGCTAACACTGAACAAGAGATCCTTGGATCCTTTTCAACCATCATCTTCACGTATTCACATATTACATCGGAGTCCAATAGTCGGTGGTCTTGTTCGATTGAGTTTCGCAAACATGTGTGAGGACCATTGTACCTTGTGATGACCCAAGCATCGTACCTTTGAAATTTTGACACTCTAATTTTCCACTTGCACTCTGGGCCATATTTAACACACTTCACGTATAGGGTTTTCTGGTTGGACTATGCAACATGGACATCAACATGGCATTTGATGCAATACTCTTTAATCGCCAGCGTAGCTTCATTTTTTCCTCTAAATTGCACCCCGACCGAAAATTCACCAGAAATTTTGAATGATTCAGCCATTTGGTACGGAGGTGAATGTGGCAAGTCTGGGAATTCAGGTGCCCTCATCGCATCATAATCTATCTCATACATGTGAGGAGTAGCTTCATACGGTGTCGGAACATCATCAATGGCCAAGTCAATTGCACATCCACCAACAAAATTATCATCGTCACCCAAAACGGGTTCTTCTATTTCTTCATCTTCGCTTGAATCATTATGAATTTCTCCCCATCGATTTTCAGCATCAATATCAACAATCAATTCTGAATGTTGTATGTTTCTCGTCTCATACTCTGCTGCTGCGGATGTCCCTCCTACTTCATTTCCACTTTCTAATAGTGATATAAAACTATTTGGGAACCTGTTTTTCGGATCCTCAAACTCACTATCGAAAGCCAATTCAGATGGATTTCGAGCCACATCTTTTGATGACCCAGAAACATCAAATATGTTATGTACATCAACAAATAACTCAATAACTGCTATATTGCTTGACTCATGTGGTCCAATCATAATTCCAATATCATCATCTTCTTCAAGTGGTACTGCAGCATACCTGACTGGGTTGATACATATCATAAACCTGTACATCAAACCATCAACTGCAGCTCGAATTTTTCTTTCTATCTTCTGCTTCATTTCTACAAATGTGATGTCTCTTTTGAACATCATATTTATTGGTTTTTCAGACTGAAAAACAACTCCGACCTCATTTTCCATAATTTGTCCATTATAATAGACAACCGTGAAAAAGTTGTTGTTCATTTTCTCTACAAATAAAAATATATATAAATTGTTAGTTAATAAATTTGATCAGATAATTTCATCAATCATTAAATAAATAATATAATATACTATGTTAATGATAAAATAAATTTCTTATATTTTTTAAATTAGATATTAACGATAAAATGAAAAATATCTAAATTAATATGACTAACTCATTTACGCATACATACACAACAACAAAATCTAACAAATTACCCGTTTATGCCTTCTTCCTTTCATTTCTTTTTTCTTTCTTCAAATCAATATGTAGGTTGGCATAAGTTGTGGAATAATGCTCTGTAAGTGTAAACAATATATTTTTTATTATAATATAAAAATTAAACAAATTAATTTAATTTATTCTAATATAATACTAACACAACAACAAAAAATATCAAATTATTAATTAAACTAATAAACTATTTTTTTATTATAATATAACTTAGTTAAACTAACAAACTAAATAAGCAATAATTATTATTTTTTTTAAAAAATAACTTCAACTTCAACAAACAAATTAGTATAAGATTAAACACACTAACAAACTAATTAAATAATTTTTTATAAACCCTAAACTCTAAACTAACAAACTAATTAACTAATTTGCTCCATTAAATATGATATCATATATAACTTAAACTAACAAACAAACTAATATAATATAACTTAAATTAACAAACTAATGATTTAAAATAATAAACTTTTACCCGGTCTTCTTCTCCCTCCTTTCTTCTTCTTCCTTTCCTTCTTCTCCCTTTCCTTCTTCATAACCGTACCCAAGACCTAATGACTAACCCATATATAACCCTAAACCGGCCCCATAAACCCTTAATTTAATGTTGCAATAATTCATATATTTTTAATGCTATTATTAAAACGTGCAAATCATGTAGGCATGCATGCATGAGAGGAGCAAAATAATGTTCCATATCACGCGACTATAATTGTTAAATCGGCCCCATAAACCATAAATTAACTGCTGCAATAATTCATCCATTTTTCACGAATGAATAATGCTACTGTCCCGGCATCACGCATTTGATTATTGCTGCAAATTTGCAATTTACGTTAAACTAATGCTGCAGGACGAGCTCGCGCGGCCAACATGCATGTCCCAACACAGGGCCACCTTTGTCACCCTTCATATCACGTCTGGAATTTAGTTAATTATTGGTGTAAATAATGCCAAAATTTTAGTTAATTATTGGTGCAAATAATGCCAAAATTTTACTTTAATTAGTGCTGAATTTCTTGTAATATGGAGATAGTGCGTTGAGAGAAGGGGGCCAGTATCACGCATTATATTTCTTGTAATTAGTGCTGAATTATTGCAGAAGGTTGGCGATCGACCTATAAGGTCGCCCCGACTGCATGGCGACCTTCAAGTAATCTGGACTGCATGGCGACCTTCAAGTTCGCCTCGACTGCATGGCGACATACAATCTTCGCCCGAGTGCATGGCGACCTTCAAGCTTCGCCCCGACTGCATGTCGACCAATCTTACTCCTGTATCATTCGCACCATTTGAAGAATTAATCCTTGGAGATCATTATCACGTGAATTATTTTTTTTAAAACATTTTTACGTGAGTTTAGCCATATGATGACACTTCCTTCTAGGTTAGTTATTTCTTAAATTTTCATATGAATAGATAAAAATTAGGGTAAATTATGCATTTAGTATAAAAACTATCAGTTTTGATTTATTTTATTATCTAAATTTTAAAAAAATATTTAAAATTATACTTAAAGCTTAGTTTTTGTTTCATTTTAGTACCCGTTCAAAATTTAACATTAAGTTTTGAAAAAAATTGAAAGATTAGATGCTAAGACGGATCAAAATTGATATCTAAATACTAAACATGTTAAATTTTAACAGAGAGTATAAAAATGAAATAAAAACTAAACATTAATTTTGATTTTAAAAAATTAAAAATTAAATACTAAAACGGACTAAAACTAATAATTTAAGTACTAAATACATAATTTATCCTAAAAATAAACTCAATAATTAGGATCATTGTTTTTTTTAAAATTATCCTCTTATGAATTTTAAATTTGAATAGTTAGATATATAAATTATACATAAGAATTAAAAGAATATGATTGTATGAATCAATTAACATGAAGGATAAAAGAATTATTTCTATTCTTTGAGGTCTTAAATCCGGATAAAAGAATTATTTCTATTCTTTGGGGTCTTAAATTCGAATGATATGAAGGTAAAAAATATAAGTTTTGAATATAAATTAGTTAAAAATTATCTTTTAACCAATTGTATCTTATACTTATCTAATATTAATAAAAAAAATACATAAGATAAAACACACATTTATTACTTAAACTATAATTTTAATCCATTTTAATACTTAAACTTTCAAATTTTATATTTAAAAATTAGGGTAAAGTATACAAATGGTCACTGAACTTTTCAAATGCTTGCATTTAGGTCCCCCAACTTTTAAAACTTGCAATACAGTCACCAAACATTTAGTTCGTTTGCAATTTGGTCCCCAACGTAACGGTTGTTTCACTGCCGTTAGGGTAAATTATATAAATGGTCACTGAACTTTTCATACGCTTGTATTTAGGTCCCCCAACTTTTAAAACTTGCAACATAATCATCAATTACATTCTAAACCCCAAATTCTAAAATGCTTCAATTACATTCTAAACCTCAAATTCCAAAATACTTCAATTACATGTCCAACCCCAAATTCATAATACATTCTCAAAATCTGTCATAACAAACTAAACTTGAAGCAGCAACCCTAAACCCTCAAAACATAACTATTTCGAAAAAAAATTAACCAACTATAAGTGAACAATAAGTGATTATGTTGGTTTTAGGGTTTAGGGTTATGTTGGACATAAATACACAATTCAGTTTATAAAATAGTTGACTCAAAATTTTTTTTATTTGAGTTTATAAAATTTAAATTAAGTCGAATTGAATTGAATTTTCGAGTTTCTGTTTAAATTTAATTATAAATATTTATCATATATAATATTATTTGATTCTAATTCAGTTTAGTTTATAAAATAGTTGACTCGAATTTTTTTCGATTTGAGTTTATAAAATTTAAATCAATCGAATTGAATTGAATTTTTGAGTTTCTATTTAAATTTAATTATAAATATTTATAATACTATAATATTATTTGATTCTAATTTAAATAGTTTTTTAACCATATACAATACATATATTTCTTCATATTTTTTCCATATGTAGTATATATATATCATACAAAGTCAAGGGACTTGACTCAAACTTAAAAATTAATCTACTAATTACTAAATTTTTTGAGATATTCGAGTTGTATTTTACAACTCGATTTTAACTTGAAAATTTTTAAGTTGAGCTTATGAAATTAGTCAATTTGTATCAAAATTTTTGAATCAATTCAAGTTGAAAATTAACTTTTTCGAATCGAATTGAGTATTGTTCACTTATAGTTGGTTAAATCTAATTTTTAAATCATAAACCCAATGTAATCACTTATTTTTATGGACCCAAAATGAACTAAATGTTGTTGATTATGTTGGGTTAATTGATGGGGAAATTTAACATTTAGGGTTATGTTTTGAGGATTTAGGGTTGTTACTTTAAATTTTAGTTTGAAGCATTTGGGGTTGGGCATTTGGGTTAATTGGTAGGAAATTTTTTATGGTAGATTTTGAGAATGAATTATGAATTTGGAGTTGGGTATTAAATTGAAGTATTTTGGAATTTGAGGTTTAGAATGTAATTGAAGTATTTTGAAATTTAGAGTTTAGAATGTAATTTATGACTATGTTGCAAGTTTTAAATGTTAGAGGACCTAAATGCAAACGCCTGAAAAGTTTAATCGGGACCATATTACAAACAAACTAAATGTTTGGTGACAATATTGCAAATTTTAAAAGTTGAAAGACCTAAATGCAATCATTTGAAAAGTTCAGTGACCATTTGTATAATTTACCCTAAAAATTATCAATTTGATTAGTTTTACTTGAAAACCGAAGTAAAACAACATTTCGGGAAAACAAAATTATTTCCAAATAGAGTATACAAGTACGACCGCCGGCCTAAACTTGCCTACCGGCAGCATCGGCGACGAACGGCAAATACGGAGTCCGACCCAAAACACACGAAACCACCCCATAAACAAAACACAAACAGCTAAACACAAAGATCCCCGTATGTCCCCAGACCATCAACTTGAACCCCAACCCAGCCCGACCCGGATTCAGAATCCGGGTCAACAACAGCGGCACCACCAGCAGCACGTCCAGCGTCACCGCCTGCATCGAATTGAACCTCGCGTAATGACTGAAGCTCTGGTTCCGAACAACGCCCAGGTACAGCGCGAAGAACGCCACGAAGCTGGCGTACGGCACGGATCTGTAGAGGCTGAGGAAGGGCAAAACGGGTTCGAAAAGGGTGCCTAATTGGGGGTATTGGATGAACAGATAGCGGCCGTATTGGAGGGAGTTGAAGAACGGGAGACTGTAGGCCGCGACGGAGATTAGCCGGTCGGTGGCCGGAGTCGGGTTCAGCGACATGCGGGTGACTCCGGTCGGTGGCTTTGGGAGGCGGAGCTTGGGTTTGGGGTGGTTGAGGAAGGAGAGATTGGGAGAGGGTTTAGGGTGGAAGGATTTTAGGGTTAGGGGAAGAGAGTAACAAAGAGAAGCCATTTTTTTTGTTGATGATGAAAATGGGGAACAGGCTTTTAGGGCAAACATTATTATAGTGTGAATTGGGCTACATAGGGATAAGGATGAACAAAATTAGAATGACTTCAAAAAAATTGAATTTTCATTTTTAAGTTTGCTTTTTTTATGTTAAATTATTTAAATCATCAGACGGGATAATGGTACGAGAGAATGACAAGTCGACCAACAAAGTCAATTTTAGGCCCATCAGCCGATTGATGACGGAGATCAGATGATGAAAAAGTCAAAGAGTTCATCGTCGATTTTGAGAGATTAAGGTATTTTTCGATGAAATGGAGGTTGGAAAGTCTGGGTTTCATCGATCGACGAATGCGATGACTGGTGATTGTAGACGCGACGGCCGACGAGCCCGTCATTTAAGTTTTTAACGGCAGGATACTAAATGAAACAAAAACTAAAACTTTAGATATGATTTTGATTTTTTTTGAAAATTTAGATATTAAAACGGACATAAACTATGAATATCATTCTAAACTGGTCCCTAAACTTTTGCATCTTCCGATTTTATCTCCAAATCCATTCAAACATATAATTTGTTTCAACCATTGTTTAACCTAAATTTTATCTTTTTCCAAACATATAATAATATAACTTGTTCTAAGAATTTTATTAATAGGAGATGCTATTAGTAGTTTAGTATATACGTATCATTTAAGATTAAATTGAAATGTTGAAAACGTATAGGGACCAATTTATAATGAAAATAATAGTTTGGGGATGAAAAGGTTTGCAGAATAATTTAGAATGATAGTCATAGTTTAGGGGTGAAATTGAAATATTTAAAAGTTTAAGGATCAATTTTAAATGAGGGTCATAGATTAAGGATGTATGATGCAGTTAGCTCTTATAAAAATGAATTTTTACTTTTGTGTTTGAGTTATTATTTATTTTTAAGTTAATGAATCTGGAAAATTAAAAAAAATGAATCGATTACTCACTCATATTAAACTAAACTGCCCGAGTTCTATTCAACTCGGCACAAAAGAATTCAACATAGCATATGGCTTGTGTTAAGGTCTTGAATTTCTAAGAGGTGATTAGGTTCCGGCAGGTTCATCTCATACTCTTGTCGTCCGGCAATAGGCGGTCGACATTCAAGCACTCAGATTCTCGAAGCTTATTTCTGATAATAAGGGATTTAGATCGCGGTTGCGGTCGCGTTTTTGATCATGTCGCATTTAACGTGATTGCGGCCGCGGACCGTTATTTAAAACCATGCACTGAATGGCTTTGATATGCTTTGTATGTTAGTTCCTCCCTGGTTTTGGATGAGGTTTCGATTTTTCGCATTTCGACACTCGAAGCTCGAAACTTAAGTACATTGGTGATGCAAATGCCAATACTTCTCGGCATTCCGACACTCGAAACTTAGGTACATTGGTGATGAAAAATGGCATATAGAGACAAGGGTGCATGTTGTTTCATTGGTGATGCAGCAAATGCCACTACTTTTCGGCATTTAGACGACACTCGAAACTCGAAACTTAAGTACATTGGTGATGAAAAACGGCATATACTTTCCGGCATTTCGACACTCGAAACTTAGGTACACTGGCGATGAAAAATGGCATAAAATGGCTTATAGGGACAATGGTTCATGTTGTTTCATTCATCAACAAACAGAATTGTTATTCAAATGAATATTTCTTCTTAAAGGCATCAAATCAATGCTTCTCTGGGAGAGAAGCACAGCAATCAGTTTCCAAACAACAAATTCCAAGTAACTAAACAACCTGAAGCCTACTCTCAGCAGATAATAGATCCTTCGATGGCGGAACCAATGCAACCGCTCCTCGTAGAAAACTCGAGTACTTCTTATACACAACCTGAAGCCTGCCCTCAGCAGCCTTGGAATGGAAATAAGCCAGCAGCTTAGCACAATCCACGAGCTGCGACTCCGAGTAACCAGTGTGGAACTTGAGTGTGTCGGTCCAAGTCGGAGTCTTGTTCAGAGCGCATCGAGCGGCATACACCGCCGAGGCAGCCACCATCGATGGGCAGAATCTAATGGTCTCGTAGTGCATTATCCCCAACTCGGCTAGGAAATACACCATGCTTTCCGTCTACACACAACACAAAACAACATCAACCATATGTAAATTTTCATCTAAAAACCAACAAGTGACTAAAAGAAGTAAAAAAAAACGCACTTTCGGATCCGGGATCGATGCCTTGATGAACCGAGATAGGAAGACATAGTGTGTAGGCACCGTCACAGTCCATTCGAGCCTTCCCAATATAGTTTTCTCCATCAAAAGTATTTGTTCATGAGTGTAAGCTCTGTCAGCAATGCACACCAGATCATTGACCTCAGGGGGCCATATTTCTTCATACTTGGTGGCAATAAGCATGGCACTCATGCCCAGCAGTTGTAATTCGATCCTCGGGACAACTTTCACCGATAGGAACCGGTCGATCAAGTTGATGGTAAGATAGAGAGCTTCGGGTGAAAGCTCGAACTTTTGATGAACATCGATCAGCCAATCAACAAGAATCGACCTCATCTTCTCATTAATATCGGTCTGCAAGTGCATATAGTCACTTGGCCTGCTCTCATTCTGCATTTTCCACAACGTTTTCATAAGTCCCGGCTTGTCGAAAATCGAAATTATATCTTTACAAGTTAGACATTGATGAAATTTGTTGTTGTCTATTTGCAAACCTCAACAGATTTATAGAACTTGTAGATATCCTCAACATATTCCACACCAGCCAAGTGGTTATTAGCATCTGCTTCATCAATATCATGAACAATCTCCTCCTTTGGCTTGTTTGCAATTCCATGAGCCGCCTGAATACCGAAACAACAACAACAACAAAGTCACCTTTTTGCCTCGAGTTTTCGACAACAATTACTCCAAAAAGAATCGAAAGATCGATTGATTACCTTGCTTCTTGCGGTAAGGGCCGAAGAGAAAGTATGCTGCTTTTTCTTGGATGATTCCTCACTTTGAGTGACTTTCTTATTGTTCTTCATATTAACAACCTTGTCTTTCTTCTTCTCCTCTTTTTTCTCCTTCACTTCCACCACATCCGGGCTGATTTTGATCACTTCCGCATGCGCCGGCACCGGCTTAGCGGCTGGTTTCTTCTGAACAGCCTTCGGCACAGCGGCAAGGCCTCTTTTAGGCACGGCAGCGGCTCCTTCAAGAACAGGAGCTTTTTCCGCATTGACACATAAATTTTTCTGAAATCCAAAACAAACCCAGATTTTGAATCAGGGTTTTCTTGTTGCTTTATTAATCAAAATTAGTCAAATCGGATAAATCGTATATAAAAACAAACCATATTCTTCTCGACGGCGGCGGCGGCTTCGGCATTGGCAAGTAATTGGGCGCAAAAAGACCTTGTGAGTGGACGATGAACCTGCTGCTGGGCTTTGTCATCAACAACCGCGCCTCCTCGGACTTTCACTACGTTCCCAATATCTCCCAACGCACGGCGGTTCCTCCCATCTCCGGCCGCCGCGTTCTTATTCGCCTGCTTCTGAACTGCCGCCCCAGCGCCACCAACTCCGGCCTCGCCTGCTAAAGAAAATCATCATTTCCTTAAACGATCCGTACAATTCCAACAAAATCCCACCAAAACAAACGCAAATCGCAAAGAACCCATTTCTTTTTCTCGCCAAAAATTTTCAAGATAAACCCATAAAAATAATTTCAAAGTTCAAACAAAAAAAGAAGAACAAATCCAAGCAAGTATTCAAGCGATTCCCTAAAATTACCTCTTCCTTGTTGAGGTACAATGATTCTTGAAGCCATTTTTGTTTTTTTTGTTATTGTTGTTATTTTCTCTTCAATTTCGATCTTCTCTTTCGCCTTTCTCTTAGAGCTTTTAGAGAATATAAGAGGAAAAGGGAAGATTTGGTTTCCTTTTGAAGCTAAGGCGAGCCAACGGGCATATTTGATTTTCAAAATACCACCGTTGGATTGTTTCTAATCAGACGGTGGAATTTTCAGAACCAAATTATAGCCGTTAACCTACCTGTCAGTTTAAAGGCTCCACGTGGCTTGTGTGCTAAAATAAAGTTACCCGTTTGCGTTCTAGGGTTTTGCCTTTGTGAATATTTTTTTTATAAAAAGAGTTAAACTACATTATTAGCCATCAACCTATTATTTATTTTCTACTTTGATCATCTAATAATTTTTTTAAATGAAATCATCACTAATTTTACATTTTTTATTTTGAGCGACTAAAAAGTTAACATGATGTTGACTACAAATAGTCTTGGGTTGAATCTGACCTAATTATAACACATGCCACTCAATTCGATATTGGTTTAGGGAAATTTTACTCGATCTAATTTTTAAGGTAAAAACAATGATGGTAGCAGTTTAGGATAAGATCATGATTTTAGTCAATCAGACTCGAAAATAAGTATCATCCACTCGAATCTGACCCGACCTAAAAAATATATATCATCTATCCAATTTTGATCCGACCCAAATTTTTAGAGTATAAATATGATCAGACCTGAGTCTTGACCCGATCAGGTATAAAACAATACCTTAATTAAAAAAATAATATTTTTTAAAGAAATTACATTATTATCTTCGGGTCGGATTTTTTTCACCCTCCACCCAAATTCGACCCGACATCACCCCTTAAAAAATTTAACCCGACCCGACCTGAACTCGAAATAAAAAAAATCCGAACATATCAGATCAGATTAGAACCAGTCAAAATCGAATTAAATTGTCATCCCTAGATAAAACTCAAAAAACATGGATCTAATTGAAAAACATATATATAGATACGTATTATAGTAATTATATAATATTATTTTTTTAGTCGGATATTTTTCACGCTAAATTTGATAACAATTTTTCTTTTTAAAAAAACTCAATCTGAAAGGAGAAAAAATCCATCATATATAATTAGGTCTAAATTCATCATATTCAGGTGAAATACTTATCCTTAATGCTAATATAAATTTAATAATGAATCTATTATGTTTAAATTCAAAACTTTTAGATATAATAATAATTATTTAAACCATTGAGATAAATTCAAGCCTTCCAAAAATAATAATTATCTCTTTAATCACTAAAATAATTTTAATATTAAATTCAATAAACGACATCGTATTGATTAATTCGTGACACCATACTCGTAACACCAAGATCCATGGTCTATCCTTAGCCTCTCATATCTTCCCTTTAAAGCTTGGGAGCTTGACCCTCCTTGTCTTCCTCAGCCTCCAGCCGTCGGGAGGCCGCACTTCTGCTCCCTTCCCTCCGCTCATAGGTTTTTCCACGCTTTTGTCGGAGTCAAGTATCCGTGTTTGTCCTCCTACAAAGTCATCTTATATCATCTTTCAGTGTCAATATCACTGTGTTGTCACCGGTCAACCTCCATTGTTGCTTCGACGCCACCGTGACGTATTCCCTGGGGGAAGGCTTTCGATCAGGGAAAAAGTAATGTCGTAACACTGTTCGGAGAACGAAAACGACATTCACGAACTCCGAACATAAAACGGACATCTTAAGAAGCAAATGAAGCACAAATCAAGCAATCAAGTCGATTAACGAGGAAAAACATGTTACAAGCGGTGATTTAGATTAGGCAAACCGAAAAAACACTGCCTAAACAATGACATTAACCAACCAAATTGGTAGAAACCCGAAGGGTCAAACCGCAATTTTCCCATATTCTTCTCCCTCATTACCAAACATACCATACAAATATTTCAACAAACAAAGCACTCTTTCAGTTAGATTTTTTGTTCTTTTTTACTTCTACATTTCATCATCTGGTCCCCCCAGCATCACCTGCATAATCACACAACATATTCCTTCACTCGGTTTTCGATATTCTTCGGAAAGATAAACGAGTAATGAAAACAAAAAAGCTATGTCTAGGGACGTACGTTGCAATCGAGAGCGTGCTTCCGTGCAACCATGATAGCTGCGTTTCGTTCTTTATCTGATTCGAATGTTAATACATAAGAGAGCCCTTTCCTCGGTTGCCAGAACAATGACTTGGCCGGCGCGTTAGCGTCGCCTCTAGCTCCGCATAGCTTCATTAGGAAGATCCGGAACGATGTGAGAACGAGGTAATGGAAAAAGGTACTTAATAAAAAGTAAGATAATCACCAGCATTGATGTGGAATAATTTTCTCTGGCCTTTGTGATCCATCCTCTACAGAGCTTGATCCTCATCTTTCCGATATTGAATGTGTGAGTCGAGCGTGACGGATGATCTTGTCCGTTGATTTGAGAAACGACTACCTAGAAAAAGACATAGTACGATGAAACTTCGATTAGATGAGAACGAGACAAGTATTCCTACCATGTGGACCAGTTCTTGAAGTAACCAACAGAAAAGAATCATTCATACATTAAATTCACTGCTCGATTTCCGCAAAAGCGTCTCGACGTAGCTTCCCAAACCTGCAGCTGTGAAAGTAACTCCATCAGCCTTTCTTGCTTTCGTTTCTATTCATCGAAACACTTATGCATTCAGGTGTAAACCAACCAGACTCGATAGGTTTGGCAGTTGTCGCCGATATTTTTCGGCCATTCGAGAGAATCTCGGCCTGCAAAATTCGGCCAACATCAAGTGGTTCCGGGGCATACATTGTTTTGTTGGCACCTGATAACGCCGAAACTCGGATCAGTTACTAAAGTAGGATGCAATGTAAATGATACAGGTTATCAAGCAACAATGTAAAGAACATTCATGGAATGGATACCTGAAATTATTTCCCTCCGATTTCCATCAGACGATAGTCGATACCACTGAATCATAGATTTTGAAAGCGGCGGAGCATGATCAGAACAAGGCTGGAGTTTTAAGCATGAACCAAGAGTTCCAGAACCATGAAAACCGAAAACACGGACTTTGTTCTGCTCAGCCATCTTGTTAATTGCCAACTGTAAATTAACTGGCATAGATTAGAACATCAGAAATGATCATACGCCAGATTACACCAGTTTCAAGCATGAACATTCGAGTTTTCGAGATTAGTATCAAGATAAAAGAAGAAAAAGAAAACTCAACCAACCTCTTTCTGAAGCTTTGCTTGGAATAGAGATTTCTCTCGAATTTGAGCTCTGAGAGCACGAAGTTCGTGCTCCATATCCATTACCTGAAAGCACAATGCATATTGATATGATCTGAAAGCTGTCGTTTTATCAAAACCATATCTTTAACGAAAACCTCTACTACTTTGACATGCACGTAAACGTCGCCAAGAAGTGTATATAGTAACGGTAGGAGAAAACTCGAACTAGAAAAATAGATATTGAGCGGAAACAGTTTCGTCTTCGACGTCGTGTAATGAGAAAGAAGAGGCAAAGTGTTTCATACTGTGCCGAAAACTAGAAAAAGCTATGCATCGGTAATGACTCCAATATTCTAGAATTCAATCGATGACATAGGTAGTAAGCAGTGCTGCATTAGAAGCCTCAACATGTTGATTCAGCGTTAAAACAACGAGCGAATCAATTGAATACTAAGTTCCTTCAAGCTAGGAGACAAAGTTATTTATCGAACGCAAATCACAGTTACGTTTTCATCTAACCACACACACGCATGCACCTTGGTTGGCTGATGCATCAATTTAATTCTCCTACCCTCTTGAACCTCCTCAAATAGCTCCTCAACCTCCTACAAGAGATAACAGCAAAGACAAATTAAGTGCAACAATATCTTCAACATCCAAATATTCAATCACGATGCGGAAAATAAGAATATTTGACTTGCACCTCCTTATTTAATCACATCGAAAGCATGGGAATGAATAAGACTATACGATAAAGGAAACATACATGTACGCTTGCCAAAAGAATGATCGGTTTCCAATAAAACTGATGGATTAGGAAGGAAAGCCGACATAAGAAGCTCGATTATACCCGAGTTTTCTGTGAATTTTCAGGATTCTTTTCTTGCTCGTCAAGGGCCTCTCCAAATCGCTGTACTACGGCCCTAGCACTTTCGATTTCAACACAAGCAAAAGATTTTTCTTGACTAACCAACTTTTTAGCATCTTCGGAAGCCTGGATACGAAAAGGAATGCATTCAATTTCAGTAAAAATGGAAAGAAAAGGATGATCTTCATTTGACACATCAAGAAAATGAAGAACACGATCCGAAACTCGACTTCCATAAGCTGACCTGCTTGAGAAAGTTTGCCAGTTTTTTCACTTCGAACTTCTCGTGTATCAGTTCTCCTTCGTTTTGGGTCAATTTAACTGCCAACGCCTCAACCTGCACGTAAGGGGGGGGGGGGAAGGGAAAGTTATTGCCAAAAAATCGTTATGTATAATGTTTTAAGTCGAAAGAAATACCGACAATTTGTATCAAGCAGAAGAAAAGCACATTTAAAGAAAACGTTTAACGATGGAAACATTGGCAGTTCGGTACGAAAATGAAGAGCGCTTCTTGTTTATATGAATGCATGATGTCGTATATCATATCATGAAAACGGAAGGGTTGCACAATCTGAACACTACACATCAACCTAGTTAGAATTTGTGAATAGAACGCAGCATCTTACTATAGATGTGATACATTAAGCTTCAAGCGAAAAGTTCGAGTAAAAATAAAGAAATGGTAAGGCAAAACAGCTAACCATAGAGATGGCTTTCTCTACATCTTCCTTGTTTCTCCCCGCCATACGACCTCTCAACGATTCTAAGGCGTCTCTAAGTTTTTTCAAGAGAACATGCCCCTCCAAAGAAGCAGCCTCTTTAAGCTTGGTCTAAATTACAAGAAAGCAAGTGTTATTCACTATATCATCCATTGTCAACGAGAAAGATACCGGGAAATCCCGGATCGAGTAGAATGGCAAAAAGACAGTAACTGAGATGACATCGGAGCAGCCGAATATAAGACGGTTCCCACCTCATCAGCCAATTTCGCAGCAGCGGCAAGGTTCTTATCGAATTTAGTAGCAAGGTCACGAACCGAGAGTCGCTCGTGCTGCTCGGATAACTGTGTCGTTTCCCTTTCAACAACCTCCTTGAGCGACGGTCCATTGTTATCCCCTGTTGGCTCCTCCAAGATCTGATTGTCGGGTCCTAATTTATACTTTGGGAAGTGGTCAGAAGCAAAGCTCACATCAGCCGAAACAGCCACGATCGATTCTTTCAGCATCGTTTCATCTATGTCAGGACTTATCTTCGTCATCTGTAAGTCAATTCTATACACACAAAGAAAACAACCTTATGATCAAACCTCAAACCAAACACTAAAAGATCACTTTTGTATTTCAATTCAAGATCAATTTGCATAATTAACCTTACAAAATACTATGAAAAGAAAACACAGACACATCGAACCTATCCGAACACGGTCGAGTACCCGAAAAAGCTCAAATCAAGCAAACAACACATAGAACAGACTATATTCGAGTAACGAAAGCAAATCATCTCAACCGAAATATCGAATGAATTCAAACAAGTACACAAAGGTGCATAAACCTAAAGGATTTCTACAGATCCAAAGAAGCAGCTACCAAAGTACACAAGGCTCAGCTAAACACTCCAAAAATCTCAACTTTCTTCCAAATTTGACCAAAGAATCAGTGGAATTTGTACATTTCACAACAAAAGCTGTGTTCTTAGCTGGAAAGATAGACTATAATTTGTACATTTCACAACAAAAAAAGCAAAAATTCTATTTTTTTTAAGGAAAATGATAACAGGACTGATACATCATCTTTCTCTCTGCAATAATAAAAGGGTATATATCATTCCCCTTTATGGACTGCAATTATCTTCTTCTTCTTCTTTGATTTCTCTCTTACTTACAAAAGCAGCTAACCTAAACATATCAGATTTCCAACTCCATTATTACTTGTTACCCACAACTTATTGTTCTTCAAAAAAGCCAAACATATAAATCATTATTTAAAAAATGCAAAGAAAACAAAAAAAAATGGTCAAAATCACATGCAGATAAAAATGTAAAGACAACCCAAATTAGAAAAACAGCTGAAAAGGTGGTGTAACATACAGGTTGTGGATTAGAAATGCAGGTTAAAATGTGTGAAAAGCGAAGCAGAGGAGAGATTTTGAAGCTTAAGAGATGAACATGGTGAAGCAGATTAAAGAAACTGCAGATGATTTGCTCACAAACAATGGGAAGAAGAAGAAGAGATTTTGGAGGCTTTGGAGAAACGATTTTCCTTCTTTTCCAAAAGGAAGAAACTCAGAGAAAATATTAACAATGGCAAGTGAAAAAAAGAGGGAGAGAGAGGGCAAGCTTTTGCTCCTTTCCTGTCTCTAGTTACCAACGGCAATTGAGTTTGGACATAGAAATGTTTTGATTTATAGATCGATTAATAAAAATCGAATATTAAAAATAAAATCTTCTTAACTAGGGTGTGACTGAGATTGATCCAAACAATTAAAATTTCAAGTTAATCGAGTAGATGATTATTATCATATAATTTAAATTTTATTTAATTTTTTACTCTAATTATTTAAATTTAATTAAAAATATTTATAGTATTATGAAATTAATTTATTCTGATTTAAATATTTTCTTTAATTATATGTGATATAGATATATATTATGCTATATACACAAAGCTATCAATCTTTTTAAGGATAATTTTATTATTTTCCTTAATCAAATATATCTCAATATAAGACATAAATTATAAAAACGAGAGAGTAATAGTTTTGGTTAAAATTAGGATGGTAATGGGTCAAGTAGGTTCAGGTTTTTAGTCAACTCGACCTAATCCAAAAAATATGCATCCTCTACCCGAATTTAACCTGACTTGAAAATTATATATCTTCCACATGACTCCAAAAATATATATCTTCCACCCAACTCCAATTTAAATCAAATTTTTAGAGTATAAATCTTATCCAATTTAATATAAAATAAGCACCTAATTAAAAATAATATTTTAATAAATTTCATTATTATTCTGAGTCAGGTCACGTCAGAGTTTTTTATCTTCCATCCGAACTTAACCCGAGCTCGCTCTAAAACAATTTGATCCGATTTGATCCGAACTTATTTTTTAAAAATATTTATTTTTATCAGATCGGATTAGATCAAAAATGCATCGATTTCTAGTTAAATTATAATCCAGAGTATTATAATTATTATAATGTTTGTTAAATAAAAAAAATAAGAAAGAAAGGTGATGGCATAGCCACGCGCGGTCCCATTAGGGTTATTTGAATCAGCTTTTGTCCGGTGACAGACTGAGTCACTCGGACCACTCCTTTTGTACGTTCATATTCGGACATTAGTTGTCCCTCGGTACTGCTTAGATTCGGTAGAACTGAAAATTGTTAATCAATTTCAATTTTTAGGGTTTTTAGTTACAATATTATTATTGTAGGGTAATTATGTATTTAGTATCTAAATTATTAGTTTTTTATTTTAGTACCTAAACTTTTTTCAAAATCATACCCAACGTATTTAGTATCTAAACTATCAGTTTTTGTTTGTTTTAGTATCAATTTCTGTTTCATTTTAATACTTCGTCGTTAAAAACTTAACAGACGGGCTGACGAAGCATAACTCCGGTGGACGAATCACCAATCCAAACGATGAACCGCGAGAGAATGACGAGTCGAACGACATAGTTCAATTTCAGGTCTATTAAACAGTTAACGACGGAGATCGGAGGATGAATAAATTAAAGAGTCTATCATCGATTTTGGAAGATCGAGGAATCTTCAAGTGAAACGGAGGTCGGTACTACGTTCAGGGGGTCAAAAAATGTAGGTTGCATAGTTTGGGCTTCATCGGTCGATGGATGCAACGGCTGACAACTGTATACATGGCAATTGGCGAGCCCGTCCATTCAGTTTTTAACGTCATGGTATTAAAATGAAACAAAAATTAATGTCGGGTGTATTTTTCAAAAAACTAAAAGTTTAGGTGCTAAACGGGTCAAAATTGATAGTTTAGATACTAAACATGAATTTGCCCGTATTTTTATGGTTTGGTATTGATTATTTTTTAATAGAATGGTAAAAGATATTAATAATTGAAGGATTGATATATATATATATATATATATATATATATATATATATATATATATAATTAAGAAGCGCTATAAAATATGAAATTATGTATATAGAAAGACTTTAAAGTTTTATATATTTTCATAAAATGCGTACAACCATTATAAACTTTTAAGAGATTTATACATATTTTATCATAATTTAAATTGATATATTTTATATATTATAATATTAAATATACATTTTTCAGTTTTAATATTATGTATAGAATATTTATTTATCTTCGCAAATCATATTTTAACATTAATACTAAACACATTAAGTCTTATAACAATCTTTTTCAAATCAAAATAATTAATTGGTTAGGTGGTGTTATAAATTAGGGTAAATTACGCATTTAGTATATAAACTATTAGTTTTGGTCAATTTTAGTACTTAAACTTTTATTTTTTTTTTCAAAATCATACCTAACGTTTAATTTTTGTTTCAATTTAGTACTCTATCGTTAAAAACTTAATGTATTTAGTATCTAAACTACCAGTTTTTGTCTGTATTACTACCTAAACTTTCAATTTTTAAAAAAATTAACGTTAAGTTTAATCGAGATACTAAAATGAAACAAAAACTAAACTTTAAGTATGGTTTTGAAAAAAATGAAAATTTGAATACTAAATCGGACAAATTGATAATTTAGGTACTAAACACGTAGTTATCCTATAAATTATAATCACATTATTAGGCAACTACTTACCTTACGATGCAAGTAATTAAGATGCAACTATCATAGTACTTAAGCCAACTACCTTTTAATTGTTGGTGGTTACAGGCAACCAACCGTTTGTTCTTGCCTTAAATCTTATAAATATGGGTAAATTACGTATTTAGTATATAAACTATCAGTTTTGATCCATTTTAGTATCTAAACTTTTAATTTTTTTCAAAATAATACTTAAAGTTTAGTTTTTTTTGTTTCGTTTTAGCACTCCGTCGTTAAAAACTTTAGTTTTTGTTTCATTTTAGTATCCCGTTCAAAATTTAACGTTAAGTTTTGGAAAAAAAATTGGAAGTTTAGGTACTAAAACGGACCAAAATCGATAGTTTAGGTGCTAAACGCATTAAGTTCTTAACGGCGGGTACTAAAATGAAATGAAAACTAAACGTTATGCATGATTTTGAAAAAGCTGAAAGTTTAAATATTAAAACGGATCAAAATCGATAGTTTAAGTACTAAATGCGTAATTCACCCTATAAATGTAGTTCTTTATATTATTTTGATAAAAATTATATAATGATTTAAAATTCTGATTTTTAATAAAATGTGATTTTATTTGAAATATAATTTAAGAAACACAGAGAATCAACCTAATATTTTCAACATTAATAATAGGTAGTTATATATCTACCTATCATATTCAACCATTTAAAAATTTGTATTAATTAAAAAACAATTTCATTATCAATCCCATTTAAGAAAAAATAAACATTATTTTTTTTCATTGAACAGTCCAATGGTGCTTGAACAATATAAATATGACCTTGATTATTAAGGATGGGGATTAGACCCGGATCCCACGAATTTCGAATCGATCTTATATGATTAATTTAAAAAAATGAGTTTAGATCATGTCAATTTTTATTAAAATATAATGTCGGATTAGGTTTGAATTAAGGGTACAAATCTTCGTTATAACCCAAAGAAAATTATAACTATCTTTTATATATTTAGGAATAATTATAATAATGCATTCATTTTATGCATTTTTAATTAGGTCTTTATACTTAATCAAAATGAGTATTATATGTGAGTGTGTCGAGTCAGGTCGAATTAGAGACGGACTTGTATTTTTGTTTACCTAAATCAAGTCGAATTTCAAATTATATAAAGACTCTTTAAAGTTAAGTCGGATCGAATGACGGATGAAAAAAATATAATACTCCAATTAAGTTTTACGATTAAATTGAAATATAATACATGTTTTAACGCATTTAAACTTACGTCTTCTTAAATATTATAATAACAATCATGTAGATCGAATAAATGCTCAATGACAAAATATTAATAATTTATATTATCAAAATATCATTAATATCATATCACAAGGAAACATTGATTTAGTTGAGTTGCTTTCAGGTTTGAATTTTAGAAATGATATATTTATTAATTAATGTGATTAATGTAATTTTAATTGTGCTATTTAAATTCGTTTTTACGTACTATAAAATATAAATTGTAATTAAAATAAGGCTTAATTAGAAAATAAGTGTCCAAACTATATCGATTTTTTCATATAGGTTTCTATTTTCCCCCTAATTCATCTAGGTACTTAACTTTATAAATGTTATCATTTTAGGTGCTCGAGCAGTAATGACTATTAATTCTGTCATTAAAGGACACGTGTTACATTCAAGTAATTTTGAAAGTTTTATTTAAAATAAAAAAAAAACTTAAAAATATAATTTACAAGTCAATGGTGGACGTAGACTAAAGGGTATTATTGGAGTTTACGAAATGGGTATTTGAGATTTTAGGAATTTAGGATTTTGAGAATTTAGAAGTTTAAGAAAACTACAAGAGTGATGGTCTGTTAGAGGTGAAGGACGACAGATGAGTGGTCGTTCGACAGTGGATGGGTGGCTGGAGATGAACAACGATCGAAGTAAAGGGATAAAAGTTAAAGGTTTAAAGAATTTGGTGTTTTTTCTGAAATTTAGAAAAAGAATAGGTTTTTGTAAATAATAATAATAATAATTTTAAGTTTTTATTTTAAATAAATTTCTCAAAATTAATAAAACGTGACATGTATCACTTAACGATAAATTTTAACAGTCATTACGACTGGACACATAAAATGGTAATATTTAAGCACCTGAATGAATAGAAAAAAATTTAGACACCCACTTGAGAAAATTGGTATAGTTTAGACACCTCTTTTATAATTAAACTTCAAAAGAATATAATACATGGAGTAGGCGCGTGAAATTAAAGTAAAATTAAGGGTCTGTTTGTTTAGCTGTAATTGGTTTTCCAGAAAATGAATTACTGGAATTTGAATTACTGGAAAATGAATTACTGGAATTTGAATTCTGGAAAATGAATTACATTTCTGTAAAATGAATTACATTTCTGAAAAATGAATTACATTTCTGGAAAACATCTGGAAAACGTTTTATGATGTTTGGAAGATGTTATTTAAACATTCTTTCGGTATATTTTAGTGAAATAAAATTTTATAAATTATATTAATTATTTATTAAAGTAATAGTACTATATTATATTTTAAAAATATTAATTAGTATATTTTAATATATTTACTAAAATATTATTGAAATATATAAATAATATTATTCATTATTAAATATATAAAAAAATTTATTATATATTATTAAAATAAAATATAATATCTTATATTATTATAATATAATTGATTATTTTATATAATATTAAAAATATAATATTATATTATTATAAATATTAATAAATATATTTTAAATATTTTAATAATTAATATTTTGATGAAAATGATATTAAAATATTTTATTAATATTAAATTCATAAAATAAAATTATTTTGAGTATTTTTGCTTTGAAGTGAAAAGTTCGGAAAATGACTTACGGAAAATGAATCCGTAAGTCATTTTACAGAAAACACAAAGAAAATTCTGTTACTAAGAAAATTAATTACATTCCGTAAAACGAATTACGTGAAACAAACACGGGAAAACGTTTTCCGGAAAACGAATTACGTGAAACAAACACGGGAAAATATTTTCCGGAAAACGAATTACATGAAACAAACACGGGAATTCGGGAAAAACCAATTCCGTAATTCCAATTACGGGAAACAAACAGACCCTAATTATGTGGTTGAAACGATTAAATAAAATGGGTTGGGGGCTTTTTATTTAAGCGTTGGTAGGGTCTGTTTGGCAGGACACTATGCTTTAATCCAACAAACTAAATTATTCCCTTTGGCTAATCATTATTAAACAGGGGTGAAGCTATGAAATGGAGAACATAATTATCGCTAACCAAACATGGCCCACTCTTCACAAAGTTATTTCCTAAACCTATGCCCCTAACCCATTCCCCCACCTTCCATTCCTCTGGCCTTTATCCTCTTTCACATGTTTCCTTCCAAAGAAAATTCATTGATCTTATATATGGCACAAAACTAGGTCATTAAAAGTTTTGGTGTTAATTACATTAAACATCCTCAAACTATGACTCTCATTCTAAATTAGTTCTTAAACTTTTGAATATTCTAATTTCATCCTTAAACTATGACTCTCATTCTAAATCTGTCCCTAAACTTCTGAGCATTCCAATTACACCCCTAAACTATGACCCTCATTCTGTATTAAGTCCCAAAACTTTTGAATGTTTTAGTTTCAACCCCAAACCTTTAAGTGATTTAAGGGATGTTATTGGAACATTCAAAAGTTTGGGGATTAATATGAAATGAGGATCATAGTTTGGGATGAATACTATGACCCTTATTCTATATTAATCCCGGTTTTTTTTCAATGTTTTATTTTCAACCCAAACTTTTAATTGATTTAAGGGATGCTATTGGAATATTCAAAAGTTATAGGACTAGTTTGAAATGAAGATAATAGTTTAGGGATAAATTAGAATATTCAAAAGTTTAGGGATCAATTTAGATTGAGAGTCATAATTTAGAGATGAAATTAGAATGTTTAAAAGTTTGAGGACCAATTTAAAATGAAAGTCATAGTTTGAAGATATGTAATACAATTAAGTCAAAGTTTTGATACATTCATGTCTGAGTCATTTTATGTTTGAATTGTTTAATATTTGAGTTACTTCGTTCGAATCATTCCTGATCGATATCATTATCGGTACAACACGTATAACGATACGAAATTAAACATGTCTAAGTATTTAATGTCTTTATATTTAGGGTAAAGTATACAAAAATTAACAATAATTTGAGTTCAAAGTTAATATATTATCCGATATATAATAGTCGTTTGAGATTATGTGATTAAATTTTATAATATCTATGATAACAGATTAACACCCAACTCAAAATGTCGTCAATTTTTTAACAAAAATGATGAATTTGGAGCATAATGAATAGTCAGGTGACTATTTTATAACTTTTAATAGTCGAGGGATTCAATAAAATAACATCCTATAATTAGTGGACTATTTTATAATTTTTATATAAAGATCAAGTAAATTTTACATAATTTTTGTAGTTTGGGGGGGGGAGTAATTTTTAACATCCTATAATTAGAGGTTTTTGTACTTAAAAAATTATAATATCTTTATAAAAGTATTAATATTTTAGAAAAAAAAACAAAGAAAAGTCTATGATTTATTGTATTAATTGACTTCAAGTTCACAAGCCAACAGTAGACCGATTCTATTCATAGTATTAATAAATTCAGTAGGACTTATCTTAAATTGTATTTTCATAATTAAAAATTACATTTTTTAAAAACCACTTAGATTAAAATAAATTAAAAGTTTCTATAAAATAATATAATATATTTAAAAGATCGTACCCCGTGGCTCTTTGGCACATGGTAGGGTCTAAAACTAGAGCCTTCATGGTTGTGCCCCAACCCATAATAATTTAGGGTAAACTACTTATTTAGTATCTAAACTATTAATTTTGATTTATTTTAGTATTTAAATTATCAGTTTTGATTTATTTTAGTATCTAATTTTGTAATTTTTTTAAACCATACATGGAGTTTTTGTTTCATTTTAATACTTACTGTTAAAACCTTAATGTTAAAACCTTAACTCGTTTAGTACTTAAACTATCAGCTTTGATCCGTTTTAATACCTAAACTATCAATTTTGAGTCATTTTAGTATCTAAACTTTCATTTTTTTCAGAAGTTAAATTTTAAATTGATACTAAAATGAAACAAAAACAAAATTTTAAGAATGTTTTAAAAAAATTAAAAGTTTAGGTATTAAAACAATTAAAACTGATAATTTAGATATTAAACACGTAATTTACATAATAATTTAATAAGCATAACCTATCGAGTATACTCGTTTTTTAATTCCTTAAATCCTAAATGTTAAAAAAATAAAAAAAATATCGATAGACGTAATAGAATTCTCAATAAAATAAATAAATAAAGTATAATTATTAAAACTGAAAATATATATGTCGATAATATAATGTTACATAGACAAAGCACAATTAAAAAAAATCGTTTAAAACTAAACATTTATTATTTAATATAGTAAAGTAAATATTTAAAGTTGAAATAAATAAAATAATATTTATGGAACTTAGTCTTGAAATTTTGTACCTAACAAGTTTAGCATTGGTCAATTATACAAGCTGGTGAGTGGTCTAACACAACTTGCGAAAGCATGCATGAATCTTTTTTCCTAATATATTTATTTATTTATACCTAGTGACGGATAGGGGTGTAAACGAGCCAAGTCGAGCTCGATTCAACTCGGAAACTCTGAAATGAAGCTCGACTCGATTTAAAAACTCGCGAGCTTAAAATTTTCATGTTCGACTCGAACTCGAAATCCTGCACTGAAACTCGTGAGCAGCTCGAAAAGGCCCGAAATGATTTTTTTTCTTAAACTTAACTCGATTGGAGCCTCAAACTCGAACATAAACCTTAAATACATGAAAATCTTACTGTATTTTTTTTATAAAATCAATACATAAATATTAATATTATTAATAATTTTTTTTTAAAAAAATAAAATCTTAATATATTATATTTTCGGAGCTACTCACGAGCTTTTCGAGTCGAATATCAAGTAGCTCGTTTCGACTCGTTAAGAACTCGAGTCGAGTCCATTCGATCCTAGTATTAATATAGCCTTGATCGAGTCGATATCGAGTAACTCGCGATCTATCTCGTTTCATTTACAACCCTAGTGACGGAGCTATGTTAGGGTTTAAAGAGGAATCGATCTCTATAAAAAGTTTATATACGATAAATTTTGATATAATATTATTTTAGTTCATTTAAAAATAAATATTTAAATTAAAAATACAAAAAAATATTAAATATTTAATTAAGTAGGGATCAAACTAAGAAATAATAATCTTATGTTCTCAATTTTTTTGGTCTAATAACAATTTAGGTCATTGTAAGTTTAAATATTAAACAAAATAAGCATTATCTTCTACAGTTTAAATACCTAATAAGTCATTGTATTTTTCTTAAAAAATTTAATATTTTGACCCCTACTAATAGCCGACACTGTGTGTAGTTAAGGCCCCTAATTTTTTCAATCTCACTCTAATTTTTCCAGTCTCACTTTTTAGCTTTATAATTGAAGCCCTTAATTTTTTTCAATTTCACTTTTTACATTTATAATCGAGGCTCCTGAATTTTTCAATCTCACTTTTTACATTTATAATTGAGGTCCCAAAATTTTCTATCTCACTTTCTACTTTTATAATTGAAGCCTCTATTGTTTTAATATCTCCTTTTACCTTTATAATCGAGGTTCCTAATTTTTTCAATTCCACCTTTTACCTTTATAATTGAAGCCTCTAATTTTTTTTAATCTAACATTTTACACTTATAATTGAGGCCCTTAATTTTTCAAACTCACTTTTTACCTTTATAATTGAGGTCCCTAATTTTTTCAATCAAACTTTTTTTTTTATAATTTAGGACCCTAATTTAATAATTTTTCTAAGATTTATTAATGTGATATTAAATTAATTATTCAAAGTAATAGAATATATTTTCGTTCTATTGTTAAATTTCCCGAAAATACCTGAGATGGATCTACTTACACTGTGTAAAATTCTTCTAGTTTTACACCTTTTTAGGAACATTAGATTGAGGGGAATCAAAAGTTGACATCAACCTCTTAATTTTTTTTCGTTAATATCTTCTCATTTTCTATTGTTAATCTCAACTTTTAATTTCTCTCTTTCAATGGTCCTGAAAAGGTGTAAACTAAGAGTTTTACACAGTGTAGATCTTGCCCCTTATATATATATATTCATAATCCGATAATAAAATTGAATAATTACTTATGAACCAAAGTATCAAACTATCTCAGTGATTAAAGGGATTGTTGTCTTAGAAATCATGAATATGTAAAAATATATAATATTTTTTTATCAAAGCAATTAATTTAATTATATATTAGCTCGTCGTATACATGAAGCCCAAATATGATAATTGAGACTTCATCGTGCAAAATATAAGTCGCATGGGTAAGCCTACTTTCCGAGCCCAAATAAGAGGACCAAATTCGAAATACATCAAGAATGGTGGACTGAATTTAACCATATTGGAAGGGTTGGGTATGCCTCTTTCCGAGGTAAATTTGACCCATTAGGGCAAATAGAAAGAAAATTTAGGGATTTAGGGCACATCTATTTTTATTTAGGATTTACGGCATTTTATTTAGGTGACGAATTAGGGAATCAAATAAAAGTCGGATAACAATATAACATTCGCTATATCGTGGTCGTATCGATGTCTAAAACTGCTATCGTAGAAAATAGTGGTGTGAAGTAAAATCAGGCCAATAACAATGGGTACCTATCGAAATTTAATGAATAGTGACCAAATGCAATAGTAGTTGATCGCTATTCCGTTATTGTTCCACTATTTTAATCTTAAAAAAATCTTTTTTTAAATCAACTCATTTAGAGAAAAAAATCACAATTGCAATACTCACAATAACATTCGTTATAACTTCAATTGCGATAAACACAACGTGACCGAAAATGCTATCATAACCGTAATTTAAATCACTGATCAGAACCGTTCATCCGATCATCGAACGGTTCTCTCAAAACCAAAGGAAAATGGAGGGAACAGCCGCTCAACTCAATTCAATACTTCATATATGAATTCTACCTCAAATTTCTGTATAACTTCTATGACATTACGTTTTAGAATTTTGCTTTTCGTTCTAAATCTCTGCACTCAGTTTTGTTGTAGATTGATTTCCTTTCGGCATTTTCCTTCTAATTTAGTTTTTCTTTCACTTTAGTATCCGTTCAAAATTTAACGTTGAATTTTGAAAAAATGTGAAAATTTAGGTACTAAAACGGATCAAAACTGATAGTTTAGGTACTATACACGTTAAGTTTTTGGGTATTAAAATGAAATAAAAACTAAACATTAGGTATGATTTTGAAAAAACTGAAAGTTAAGGTACTAAAACATACCAAAACTAAATCTTAGGTACTAAATACATAGTTTGCCCTTTTCTAAATTATTATATAATAAATTTAAATAACAAAATTAACTTTAATTTTTTTAATAACTTATAAAAATAGGTTTTATGTAAAAAAAAAAAATTATCGAGCTGATATCCAGTTAATTACGTCCAGTATGTTTGTTATAGGACTACATCAGTTTAGTCCATCTAATACAGATGTTGGTTTGTTTAGACCCTCTATTATTAAATGGATCAATTCAGCCCATGTACTAATAAAAAGAGCCGAATAAGTTGATCTTTAGGTAAATTAGCCCAATACCCTAAGCGGATAAATTATTTAGGGTATTAGGTTAATTCAGAATTTATTTTGAAAACTACGACATTTATTATAGTATCAGGGAACTCACATTGCGATGACGAATTTTAATAAAATATAATTTTTTTATTAATTTTTATCATATCAAGGGTAAAAGGTTTGAAAAAAAATTATATTGAGATTCGTCACCTCAAAGTGACGAGTCTCATATACTGTAACAAATGTTGTAGATCTCAAAATAAATTCTGAATTACTCTAATACTCGAAATAATTTACCCACATAGATATTGGCCCATTTTGCTTATTTTTTTTTATAGATTTAACATTTAAGTTACTATTTGATGCACAACTAGAAGAATAAAATAATTCGAGTTTTTATGTGTATAATATTTATTGTCTAATGTTTAATATATATATATATATATATATATATATATATATATTGATTTTCTAAGGTTAAATCTAATTTTCTAAATCTTCTTATAATATATGTTTATGATGATCTTACTTTTTCTCCTTTTCTGCACGTAATTGTTCTTGTAATATATATTTCTATTTAAAATGTTAATTTTATGTATATGAAATTATTGATAATTTATCAATTTCTATGCAATAAATTACCAAGAATGATTATTCAAGTTAATATATTTATTAATAAGGATAAAGTACACAAATAATCATATGATTATAGGGCGCCGTTTTGTCGAGTCTCCTGACTATTAAAAGTTCCAAAATGATCTATTGACTATAGGGAAATGTTTTGTTAAATCCTCTAACTATTAAAAGTTACAAATTGGTCGTTTAACTATTCATATGTTTCAAGCGACTATTATATCTCAACCTGTTGACTGAGATGTGATAAAATCTGATCTAAGACTCTCAAGCGACTATTATATCTCAGTCAGCATGTTAACGTCCAGCTGAGACGACTGTTAGTTCTTTAACCAAAAAAAAGTTTGGAACATATAAATAGTCACATGATCAATTTATAACTTTTAATAGTCAGAAAACTCAAAAAAATAACACCAGTCGTAAACATTTTTATACTTTACCCTATGAATAATTCAACGATTTTTTAATTTTTTTAACTACTTTAAAAAAAGTATGAAGATCAAGTACTTATAAATAAAAGTTTTAATTTTTAATAAATTAAAAATATTCGAAGAGATACATAATCCTTTAAAAGGGAATATCCCTTAATCGAATTTTTCATTTCAAAAGATTAAGGATCAATTCTTTTTAGTGAGACATCAATCCCTCTCTTTTCATTTCATCTCCACCAACGATCCTTACACAATGAACTTGAAGTTCATCGCCGCCGATACTCTTCAAAAGATGATAGTTTTACTGGTTTTAGCCATATGGTCGAGGACGGGCACAAGAGGTTCATTAGAATGGTCCATAACTTTGTTTTCACTATCGACGCTTCCAAATACTTCGGTTATGGGTATCCCTTTGTTGAAAAGGATGTATGGGGAGTTTGATGGTGCAAATCGTTGTGCTTCAATGTATAATTTGGTACACTTTGATGTTGTTTTTGTTCGAGTATCGTGGGGCGAAGCTTTTGATCGCCGAGCAGTTTCCGGATACCGCCGGGTCGATTGTTTCGTTCAAGGTTGACTCCGATATCGTTTCGCTCGACGGGAAAGAGCTGCTTCAGACCGATGCGGAGATCGGTGAAGACGGGAGGCTTCATGTGACCATCCGGAAGTCTTCGAGTTCGAAGTCGGAGATCTTTTCTAGACGGTCACATGGGCGGAATTCCGGCTCGGGTTAACCCCGAGGCCGTCGAATTTGACCAATGCCGAGATTTACTCGCTGCAGTCGTCTAGGAACCCGACGCCGAGAGGGTCTAGTTTTAACCACACCGACTTTTATGGGAAGAATATGAGCAATGTGAGTCCGAGGGAATCGAGTTTCGATGAAGAGAACGGGGCTTATCCTGTGAGAACTAATGGTGGAGCTTATCCCGGTCCGACTAGTGCTGGAATATTCTCTCCGGTTGCCAAGAAGGCGGCGAATGAAAGCGGAGGCGGCGGAGGCGGTGGTGATGGTGGGAAGGATTTGCATATGTTTGTTTGGAGTTCGAGTGCTTCTCCGGTGTCGGAAGGCGGGATTCATGTCTTTAGAGGTGGAGATTATGGCAATGACCATAAAGGTATGATCTTGATCAATTTTTGTCCTTCCATTACATGTTTTGATTATGACAATGATTCATGTCGTTTGATCTTCGTGTTTAGAATATGATGATTACGGTAGAGACGATTTCACCTTCGGTAACAAGCCGGAAACGAAGGGTGTCGGCCGCGAAGGACCGGTGCTAGCCAAGCTCGGATCGAATTCGACGGCCGAACTCAACCCGAAGGCAGAACCGAAACCGACCGCAAGGCCCTCTGCTAGTGTCATGACCAGACTCATTCTCATCATGGTGTGGCGTAAACTAATCCGGAATCCGAACACTTACTCGAGTCTGATCGGCCTCACCTGGTCTCTCGTTTCGTTCAAGTATGTAGAACTAGTACTCGCCGTGTTGAACCGTAATTCGGCTGAATCCGGATTTGATTTCGTTAGTGTTCTGTAGGTGGAATATCGAAATGCCTGCTATAGTTGCTCGTTCTATATCGATCCTCTCCGATGCAGGTCTCGGGATGGCAATGTTTAGCCTCGGTAAGTCGATTACGAACGCCGGCGAAAAAACCAATGTTCCCGGAGTTGTTCTCATGTTCATCTCTTTGTGTAGGTTTATTCATGGCACTTCAGCCAAGGATAATTGCATGTGGAAAGACCGTAGCTACCTTCTCCATGGCGGTCCGGTTCCTGACGGGGCCTGCAGTCATGGCCGCTACGAGGCGTTCTTCTCCGCATTGCGATCGTGCAGGTAATATCTGTTACGGTTACGCTTACAATTACCGTTGATCTCGAATCGGATATCTGAATTGTCTAGTTTTTAGGCAGCACTTCAACAAGGGATAGTACCGTTCGTCTTTGCCAAGGAGTACAATGTTCACCCTGATATATTAAGCACAGGGTAAGATTACAAATTGGTCTGATTATGGCTTTAGTCCCTCTACTAAGCAGAAATGAAGGATTTCATCATTGATTACATTCAGGGTCATAGTCGGGATGTTGATTGCTCTTCCTATAACACTGCTTTACTACATCCTACTGGGACTGTGAAGCTGACACAGCAAGGGAAGTGAAAAGACTAATTTAACCCCCATCATTTTGAAACATTCTTTTGTGGGACTGATTAGTGATATTATTACATAGATGTTGGATCTTTTTGACATTAGGAAATCATGCTGGGATTAGCTTTTTCATGTCTTTTTCTATGCATTTTTGTTACTTTTTGATGAAAGAAAGTGAGGCACAGCATGTCTGTAGTTCAATTCAGTACATTCTGAAAGCAGAAACAACATTTTATAATCTTGGGGTAAATTATGTTTTTAGTCCTTGTAGTGTGCTTACTTTATGGGATAAAACAAATTTTAGTCCCTAAATCGAACGGACTGTAACGTTAGGACTTAAATCGGACAGATCGATGGCTATAGTGACCATTTCTCCTTAATTTTTTTCGTTGACCACAGTTGATCATATCGAAAACATAGGAGACTATCGGCATAATTTACCCATTTCTTTTTTTAAGGAGTTTATATTATTTTTTGGGTAAATTACACTAATAATCACTTTTTCAGTATGTTTTATTTTAGCTAATCCTTTGCCGTATAATTTATGTATTGTATTGACTATTTATATAATTTTAGGAGATATATTCGATCAAGGGATATGACAAAATCATCCTTAAAACATGATTGATAGATTTGACTGATTTATTTTAGGATAAAATACATAAATGGTCCTTTGACTATAAGGTATTGCTTTATTAAGTTTCTCGACTATTGAAAGTAACAAAATAATCCTTCGCTAATAGAGAGTTGCTTTGTTGACTCCATCGACTATTAAAAGTTACAAAATTGTCACCGAACTATTCATTATGTTCCAAACTCGTCCTTTTTATTAAAAATTTGATTATTGTATGAGTTGTACGTTAACCTAGTGACTAAGATATGATAAAATCTGATCTCATAATCTTAAACAACCATCGTATTTCATTCAGCATGTTTCCAACTCAGGTGACCATTAATTTTTTATCTGAAAAAAAGACTAGTTTTGAACATAATGAATAGTCTATTGACCATTTTGTAATTTTTAATAATCAAATGACTCAAGAAAGTAGTATCCTATTGTTGAGTGACCATTTATATACTTTACCCTTTATTTTGATAAGTATAAAAGAGTCAAACGTATAAGGGTAAAAGATGAAATATAAGTGTTGTTTGTTGATTTTTATAAGATAACATTTTAAACAAAATAATTTAAAAAATACATATTCACTGAGATGGTGAGAGTATTAATTTTAAAAAATAATAATTTAATAATCCATGTTATCTTATAATTATATTTTGATCAATTAGATATTAATTTTTGCTGATGTAATGCGTTTGTCAAATTAGTTAAATTTTAAATAGAATTTTGTAATTTAGACGTAACACTAATTCAATCTTATATTACATATAAATTTTGATAAATTATATGTTACATATATTTTTTTCATATTTTTTCACTATAATATAAAATAATTTAGGGTAAATTTTAATTTTCAAGTGTACGGACAATATTATATTATTTATAATTTTTTTATTTCAAAATTTTACATAAGAATTAAAAATTTGGTGAAAATAATAGCAGCTTTGTGTTGGGCCAGCAAAAGAACAAAAGGAAGTACAATTAAAGAGAAAATGGTTGTTAAGCCCAAATTTAATTATTTATATTTTAAGAAGTTTTTTTTATTAATCTCGGGTAAGTACAATATATTTTTTGTTCAAAGGATTTTCAATCATTTGACATTAAACGCTCAAACTCCTGACTTTTTAGTTTTCGAAATCGAGACCTCAAAGAATAAATTAAAAAGATTGAATATTAAATAATGTTTTAAATTTAAATTATAAATATAAATAATATTCTACTACGCGTATAATACATAAACTATCAAAAAAAACCTTAATCTCTTTTCTTTTCAAATGCTCATATCTTAACCTTATCCAATATTTTTTAATAAAATAATAAAAAGTAAATTCAGTGTGATTATTGCTTGAAATCATTCTTAGTTCCTTAATTATTATGCTTGCACTTTAATGTATACTATTTATTAACTCATGATGTTACATGTCTACTTTATCTAGTGCTTCTCATCAATGTTAGGAAAAAATATTTTCAAATGTCACAAGTATAAGATAATTATAAAAATAATATTAATTTATATATTTTTTAATTATTGATAACGTAAGTCATATCATGCGATATAGTTGTCAAACTCAATATCTCGAAAGATATTAACACTTTCTTTAATCACTGAGATCACTTGATAGATTCAAAAATTTAAAATAAATTACGCATTTAATACCTAAATTATTAATTTTATTTTTTAAAATTATATTATCTTATAGGATTTTAGTGGATATGCATATTCATATTCCAATTTTAATATGAATCATGACATATTTACTTTCGGCTGGCCATGATGAATGTATCAAAAGATACAAATATTTCCACTTAATTATTTTTAGTCAAAAAGATAGGGTTGAAACTTGAGACTAATTATTTTTAATTTAGTTATGTTCAATTTGGAAGGAATTATATTTAAATAAGGTTTTTATAAATATTAATTCAAAAGTATTTTCAACATTTTATTATTATCTATATATATATTAATTTAAAAAGATGAGATAGTATGGTTTTGGGTAAATTTTGTTTGCAGCCCTATGCTTCTTTTAATTAATTGAATTTAGTCCTTATTACATAATAATCACACTTCTAACTATTTTAATTTATTTTCTTTTACAATTGAACCTTCTTTTATTTAACTAATTTTACCATAGCATGTTTATTAATTTGCGTATTTAATATCTTGGCATTATTTATTTACCTATTTATATATTTATTTTCTTGACTAAATTTATATATTTTATTTTATGTCACTTGTTTATTTACTTCTGCATGTATTATCATTATTTATTGTAATTACCATTACTATTACATTTTTTGTTCCAAATATCTATATTACATTTTGTTTTCTTAAAAATTCGAGACAATATGTATTTTAAAAGAGTAAACTTTGTATTTAGTAAATAAACTATCAATTTTGGTCTATTTTAATACTTAAACTTTCAATGTATTAAAATCATACCTAACATTTAGTACCCGTCGTTAAAAACTTAATGCGTTTAGTACATAAACTATCAGTTTTGGTTTGTTTTAGTATCTAAACTTTTAATTCTTTTAAAACTTAACGTTAAATTTTGAATGGGGTACTAAAACGAAATAAAAACTAAAACTTTTAACGGCAGTGTACTAAAATGAAACAAAAACTAAAATTTATGTATGATTTTGAAGGAAAAAAAATTAAGTACTAAAATAGATAAAAACTAATAGTTTATGTACTAAATACATACTTTATCCTTAATTTTTTTAAATATTTAATTAATTAAGAGATCTCTGTAGTTGAAAGGATGTTGATCTTTTTAGAGGTTTCAAGTTTGAGCTACGCTGCGTCTATAAGGTGTATAACTATATACATCATATGTTATCGATGGCTAATTTTTTTAAATAGATTCTACTTTATAATCATATATAGTTAATTGTATCATTCGCCCCTAATATATGATCCTAATTTTAAATTGGTTCCTAAATTTTTAAACATTTCAATTTCATCCTTAAACAATGACTATCATTCAAAATTAGTCCTCAAACTTTTGAACATTTCATTTTCATCCCCAAACTATGATCTTCATTCTAAATTAGTCCCTAAACTTTTTGAATATTTTAATTTTATCCTAAATTATACGTATACTAATCACATCTCTTGTTAATAAAATCATTAGGCCAAGTTATATTATTGTATGTTTGAAAAATTAAATTTAGGTTGAAATATGGTTGAAATGGATTACATATTTGGATAATTTGGGGATGAAATTGGAAGACCTAAAAGTTCAGGGATCAATTTAGAATGAGATTTATAGTTTGTGGATGAAATTGGAATATTCAAAAGTTTAAGGACTAATTTAGAATGAGAGTCAAAGTTTGAGGATGAATTGAAATGTTTAAAAGTCTAAGGACTAATTTAAAATGGGAGTCATAGTTTGGTGACATATGATGCAATTAATCTTAATTTATTGAAAAAAAATAATAAATAAATGAAAACAAGAGTCTCAAAATCAGATAACTCGTGAAAAATTAACTAACTTTTAATCATTATTTTTTTTAAAAGAATATTAAAAAAATACTACTTTTTGTTGAGATATGATTATAAATATATTATAAACCCTAAAGATTAAAGTCCCACCGAAAGCATTGATTTCGAAAACATTTTGATTTCACTTCCAACTTAGAAAAAAACACAAGTCTTTAGTCAAACAAAAACACCCTTCGGAAAAGGCATGCAACCGGAGAATTTCGAGCTCTACCGGTTCCTCGCTCAGAACGGCGTCGTCGGAGGGTTTCCGACCAGTTCGGGTTTTCCAGCCACCATGCAAAGCTTCTCTAGTTCCTCCACGTACTACCCATTGGAGATGTCCGGCGTTACGAGCGAAACGACGCCGCAGGATAAAGCTCTCGCCGCCTTGAAGAACCATAAGGAGGCTGAGAAAAGGCGAAGGGAGAGGATTAATTCTCATCTCAACAGGCTCAGAACTCTTCTTCCTTGTAATTCTAAGGTAATATATATATATATATATAGTATTTCATTTAAGTGATTTGAAGCTTTTAGAAAAATGGGTTTTGAATTTAGATTATGATTGGCTTAAGTCTTCTTTTGATGTGCATGGTTGAACGTTGATTTTCTTTTTTTTTTCTTTCTCTGTCTTGTTTCTGTAGTTTGTTGACTGTTTGTTTCTCGGGAAAAAATAACAGTAGGCGATGAATTTCTTTTGACCACGGCCCACGAATTGCTAAATGACATGACGTTTTCCTAACTCAATTATTTGTAGTCGTTTCGGTGTTTAAATCAGTCGAAAAATAACGAGAATCGAATTATCCGATAACCGAAAATAATTTAATCGATTCGATTATTCAAATTATCTATTTTAGTCACTTGTAAACCCTAATTCATCATTGTAACTTTCGACTCAAAGTGAATAGGCTTTTTGATTCAATTTTTTTTCTTCAGACAGACAAGGCTTCACTTCTAGCAAAGGTGGTCCAACGAGTGAAGGAACTAAAAGAACAAGCTCTCGAGACGACGGAGCTCGATAATTTACCGTCCGAGACCGACGAGATCACCGTGCTCTCGTCTGATTATTCCGACGACGGGAGGTTGATCTTCAAGGCCTCGTTTTGTTGCGAGGATCGATCCGATCTCCTTCCGGAACTAATCGACATCTTGAATTCCCTCCACTTGAAGACCCTTAAGGCCGAGATGGCGACGCTCGGGGGACGTATACGCAACGTCCTGATCGTCGCCGCTGACAAGGATTACAGCATCGAATCGGTCCAATTCTTGCAAAACGCGTTGAAGTCTTTGCTCGAGCGTTCGAATACGAGCAATAGGTCGAAAAGGAGACGAGTGTTGGACCATAAAATGATGTTGTAGTGGCCTTATATATTTGTCCATGGCCATTGTTTAAAAATCTCATCTTCAACCTTTTGCCCTTTTAGAGTGAGCTTATCTTTGTGTTTAGGGTTTTACATGCATCTTGATTGTACGGTGAGTTTAGGATTTATCTTTGTGTGTTGTGAAATTGTTATATAAATGGTAAATTTATGGTTTTAATTTCATTCTAGCTCTGTTTTTAGATAAACACAATATATTTAAGGTTTGGATTCACTTACACCCCGTAATTTTAGTTTTACATATTTTTAAAAAAGTTAACGAGTGAAAATAAATGATTAATAATATATATATATATATATAGACATCTTATTTCTTATTGTTAATTTTAAATGTCTATTTTTATTGATGCTGTGATCATGAAAGATGTAAAACTAAACAATTTTCTACAATGTACATATGTAGTCTTATATTGTAAGATGAGTAAAAATAGACGATTGAAATTATCCATTTGTTTTTTTCAGTGAATATGTTATCATTTTTTACTATTAATTTTAACTGATTATTTTTACTCATTAAACACACTTAAATTAGTAAAAAAATAATTTTATATTATACAATTGAATCTTACCTTTTATATAAATATAGGCATAATACCAAGATTAACCCCAATGTTTACGAAAATATTTATTTTGACCCCTATTTTTTTGAGTATTTTGTCCACAATGTTTCATTTTGGGACAAAACGATGAAAATTAAAAACCCTTTGTTAGCATCTTATTAACACTTCAAAATAGCGGTCTTTTTACTTGTGAATGAAACATTAAGGGCCAAAGTGCTTCAGAAAAAAGAGTAAGGGCCAAAATCATATTCTTTTAGATATTAGGGGTTTTTTTTGCCCTAAAATAAAATGTTGAGGGACTAAAATAATTATTTTGATAAACATTAGGGTAATTTTGATATCATGCCATAAAAATAAATATAAATATAGGAGACAGATGGATTTATGAGATTTAGACATGAGAATCTGCAGTTGAAAAGGGGTAGGAAGAATAAAATCCAATCATCTGAACTTATATTTATATGAAATTAATTGGTTGGTGTCGTTTTGTTTGTAAAAAGCAGTCGCTTGCGTGAGTTTCGATGGTTTGGGAAGATCACGTATTTTGTCTATTACGTATATGTTTATCACGTAGAGGGTAATGCTTCTTCCCTCACTCTCCATTTATTTTTCTAACACTGAATTTGGAAAGGGGAAAAAAACAATCTTTTATCGGCAACGAGGAGGAATTGTTCGAATCGATCGAACTCGAATCAAAAAATTTAAAATAAATTTATATTGGAAAGTTTATTGAAGTTAAGAGTTGTGTGACTCAAATTCTCTTTGATCGAATTCAAGATGATTAAAAATAAATTCACTTAAAATAAATATCAAAATGAAGATCTACGATGCCGATGAAGAAATTTAATTCGTATAATGATAAGTTTTTATTTATAGTTTCCTTTACAAATAAAAAACTTATCATTATAAAAAAAATATTAGGATTAGAATTTAATCGTGAATTGATTAAATCATAAATCACGTTTAGAATAAATATTATCGCACTTTTTTCTAATTTAATAAAGTTTCTTATTTTATTTGCACGAACTTGATTAAAAGAATAATTGTTATTTTTAAAGCTATCAGGTTCGAGTATCAGAGATTATCAAATATTTAAATGTACATTATCAAATAATTCGTGGTCTTTAGAACATATATTACCATTTTTAAGCGTCTTAGATTAATATTTTGTTTCTTATCTTTTTATGTTTTGTGGTTTAAAAAACAATTGCTCCATATTTTAATATGTTTACTTTTGTTGATTAGTTTTATATTTATATTTTTATTATTTTTATTATTATAAATAAAAATGTAATAGATGATCTAAGGTAATAACTTAATTTGAGTTTAAATAAAGGCATAATGTCAAAATTGATCCCCAATATTTATCAAAATAGTCATTTTGTACCTATTTTATTTTTTGGAATATTTTCAAGTAAAAGCACACCTAACATTTGACAGAATAATCATTTTGTCCATTAATCTTTTTCTAAGGTATTTTAGTCAGGGATGGGCGTGAGACCCAAACCCGACGGGTTCTGACCCGATTCGATCGGGTCATTTTTTTAATTATAAAAAACTAGGGTCAAGTTAAATTTTTTTGAGGTTATATTCGGGTCAATTTGGGTCAAATTCGAGTTTAGGGTGAAAAATATCTGACCTGATTTGAAAAAAATTGTAATTTTACCTTATATTCAGGGACAATTACAATAATGCCCCTCTATATATTATTTTTTTCAATTAAATTCCTATTTTTATTGAATAATAATAATAACATTTTTAATAAACATATTATTTCGGGTCAGATCGAGTTTTATCTCAAAAAATCGATTCGGGTGGAAGGTGCATATTTTTCGAGTAGGGTTCCTGTTGGGTGGAGGATTTATAATTTTCGGTTCGAGTCGGGTGTAGAAATGACCATCCAACTCAGTTGGTAGAGCACAAGGTTCTTAACCTTGAGGTCGTGGGATCGAGTCCCATGGAGGGCATTTCATAATTTGGAGGTCTTCTACGGAAGTTGCTCTCAACCTAGTGTTGGGGGCAGCCTACTATCTTACCTCCCTCTTATCTCATTACATACGGGAACAAGAGACAACCATTTGGTTCAAGTCGGGTGGACCAAAAATTTGACCCGACCTGACCCATGACCATCCCTAAGTTTAGCCCTCAATATTTCATTTTAGATTAAAACCCTATTTTGAAACGTTAATCGCGTGTTAATTAATGATTTTCATCTATAGATGAAACTTTTTGTCCTAAAGTAAAATGTTAGGGGGTAAAATCATACTTTAATAAATGTTGGAGGGTTATTTTTAGTAATATACTTTAAATAAAATGAAAAATGAAGAGGAGAGAAAGGCCTGAATAAAGGGAGGCTGACAAGAAGAAAGCAACAAATAATGGTGTGTGAGGAGAAGAGAAAAAACGACATTTTTGGTTCACAATTTCAAGGGAAGGAAGAAGAGGGGGGAGACAAAAGAAAAACAAAGTGAATAATGTCGGGAAGACGTGCAATCTCTGCTCGTCTTTGTCTCCCCCTGTCATCTCTCCCTTCTTATTTCCACCATGGAATCATTGCTTCCATCTCCCTACCTTTCTTTCTCAAAGTATGTGCCCTTTTCTTTTCTTTCCTTTCAATCTAAATTCTAGTCGATTTTGAATTTATTAAGTAATTTCAGTAATTAAATAGAATAATATTTATTTTTTAAATTTTAAATTTAAACAGTTATATTTATGGAGTATACGTTGTCGATGATTAAAAAAATTTATGAACAAGTAGTACCTCATGCATAATGACCATATGTGCAAACGTCATAATGCATTGAATTTTGAATAAAGATAGTTATGATCAAGGATGAGCACGTCTATCCGATTTGAACCCGACTTAAACCATAAACTCTAAATCTTAAATCTTAAATTTTAAACTCTAAATTTTAAATCCTAAACTTTAAACCTCTATCCGACTTGAACCCGACCTAACTTTTTGAGATAAAATCCGAACTCGACTCGATCATACTCAAAATAATAAAAAATATTATTTTTGTTTAATAAAAATAGAGATTTAATTGAAAATAACAATAATAATATATAGAGCAATATTATTGTAATTATCACTAAATATATAATGTAAAATTATATATTTTTTCTCGGTAACCCTAATCTCGAATCCAATCCAAATCCAATTTAAAAAAACCCGACCTGATTAGATCGGATCGAAACTAATTGGGTTCAGATCCCATGCCCATCCCTAGTTATGATTCTGGTTTAGTTGAGTTTTTTATAATTAGATTTGACTTGAAAAATATTTGTATTCATTTGAAATTTGATTTAATTCGAACTAAAGAAGGTTTCATTTGATTCGAAGCTTGAAAAATAAGGATCTAATTAAAAAATATAGAGATAAATATTATAATAACTATCTATAAATATACAGAGAAAAAATATATCATTAAAGATGAACATTTGACCTGAACTCGATGAATTATGACCCGATATTAAGTTATTTTTTTAAAATTCGGGTTCAGGTTGAGACAGGTCAAGTTTAGAGTGAAAAATACTTAACTCATATTGATCCAATTTTTAATTTATTGAACGATCATAGCGATTAAAGAGAACATTATTTTCATTTAAGATTTTAGGTTCGAACAGTTATATTTACAAAGTGTTTGTTGTTAATGATTGAAAAAACTTATGAAGATATACTACTTTGTGCAAAGAGACCATGTTTACAAATGTTAGGGTCTTTTGAACTTTGAATAAGGATAGTTATGATTCAGGTTGTGATGAGTTTTTCTTATCAACTCGATTTGACTTAAAAAATATATCTATTCATTTGAAATTTGATTTGATTCGAACTAAGGAAGGTTTCATTTGATTCAAATCTTGATATACTTTTTAAGTCGATAAAAATCTATATCCAATTCTATTCCATATAAATATATATTTTTATTTTATCCGGTGAAATAAGTATGTAATTGAAAAATATAGAGAGCTAGATATTATAGTAATTATCACTATATAAATTGAGGAAAAAAACATATCACCAAGGATTCGATCCTAAGTTAATTTTTTTTAATTCGGGCATAGATTGAATCATGATCGAGTTCAAAGTGAAAAATACTTGACTCGACTTGGTAACCCAGCACGTCTTGTGGATAAAGAAATCACAGTGTGGACAATAATAAAATGAGGATAGGAGAGGTAGCACACACCCATTGCAAAGTTTATTCTCTTTAAACTCATCCGAGAGTATTAAGTTGTGCTCATGACTAACATGTTCTATCTCTCCTGCTACCACATCATCCCTGACCTTGATTTCCTTGATAATACGAATAGGGCCGGTTTTGACTTTTTCTTGGCCCGGGGCAAAATTAAAAAAATTGGGCCTTAATTTAAAATAATATTAAAAAATATTCAATATAAAATTTTAATTAATTTTTTATTAAATTAAATAAATATTAATTCATTACAATATCAAAAATGTCAAAAACATATTTAAGCATATAAATACTTATAAAAAACATTGCCTTCGAACATTTCTTGATGCAAAATCATTGATGATAGTGTCAGCATCAATGTTTTCCAACATATTTTTCTCAATATATAACATAGCTAGCCCATTCAATCTTTCTTGTGACATTGTTGACCTCGAGTAATTCTTCAATAATTTTAGCTTTGAAAAAACTTCTTTCCGCGGATGCTACCGTTACCAGCATTGTTAATAAGATTCGATAAGCAAATGAAACATTAGGATAACAATCTCTAGCTTTAACAAACTCAAGAACTTCAAGCGCTGACATGAATGCATTTGTCAAAGTCAATTGCAACACTTTATTTTCAGAAAAAAAAATTTAATAAGTCAATAAGAAATAAATTTACGGGCTCTGCTTTTAATTTAATATATTAATATTTATGGGCCCTGGTTTTAATTTAGTATATTAATATAATTTTTAAAACGAAGTGCAACCTTTATGGGCTTGAATGTTGCAGGTAGAGCAAATGTAGGAAACATTGTCTCCCTGCTCGCCACATGCATTACAAAAGAAGGGGTTATTTGGTTTTAATAACAAAGTGAAAGGGTGATCATGGCTAGAATTATCTTCAATATTGGTATGATAGCCTACAAATCAATGCATATGTACTTCGTTGTTGCTTGATTATTTTTATTAGGATAAACTACATCATTCATCACTGAACTTTATTCTTTCTCCTATTTTATTCATTACACTTTCAATTTTTTCAATTTACTCACTGAACTTTGAATTATTCATATTTTAGTCTGAATTATTTTATTATTATCTTGATACATCACCTTTATTATTATTATTATTTAATATAAAAATAATTTAAATATAAAATTAAACCTAAACGGTGATCGAGGGTAACGAGAAGGGACAATGATTATTTTAAATCATTTTAAATTTAATAATAATAATAATATATTATTTATTTTAAATTATTTTTATATTTAATATGCCATGTCATATAATAATAATAATAATAATAATAATAATAAAATAATTTTTTAAATTGATGTACATCTAACATAAATATTAAATAAATTAATAATTTGTTTTCACAAAATTGATGTGATAGCCTATTAATCAATGCAAATGTATTCATTGTTGTTTGATTATTTTTATTCACGTGTCAATTTATATTACCTTACACTATTTTATAATAATATATTTTTTATAAATTAAATTTTTTTGATGATGTATAGTATTATGTCACACTAATGGAGAAATACACGTAAATTATTGTAAGAATTGCCGTATTTACAATATATATATATATTAAATATTAAATATTAAATTTGCATTTAATGATTTCACGGCCTAAGTGCTTTAGACAAAAGAAAAAGGAAGACCATGAAAGTAAAATTCTTTGCTTGTATTCCAAAAATTTACATTCTAAAGCGTTTATTCCAAGGTTATAATTGACTGATTTAATCGGGGAAAGAATGAAGTGCATAAGCAGGAAAAGATAAGCATAAACGAGTCTTTATATTTGGCAACGATGATGAAGATTCAATTCATCAACAAAGCCAGAACTCTTTCTTTCTTTCTTGCTTTCTTTTGTTCCCTCATTCATTAATCGTCTAAATCACATTCACTACTCGAAAATGTCGATGGACATGGGAAAGCAGACTATATATTATTGTTTGCATGGTCATCCCATGGTGTTGGTTGAAGCGCAAGGCGATGAGAATGAGAAACCTCTTTGCTCGGTGTGCGGGGAAGTGATCATATCTGCCTCAACCTTTAGTTGTGTACACTGCTATTTTCACCTCCATCCGGAATGTGCCCAAATACCCAATTTCATTTTCCGACACCCTTTGCATCCCCAACACTCTTATCTTTTGCTTAAGCCACCACCAGAGGTGCCGTATGGAGGGAGAGCTTGTGCGATGTGCAAGGAAACATGTAAGTTTCGTTTTTATAATTGTCTCAGTTGTGGTGACGAGTTTTGTCTCTGCACCAAATGTGGTGTGTCTTCTTGGAATTTGATTGATAGAGAAAACAAGTCAAAGTATGAGTTCAAAGATGATGGCCACCAGCTTCCCTTCATCTTCCTCCAAAACCATAAAGATGAACTCAAAACAGCCTGTTGCTCATGGTGTCAAGAATCCTTAATGGGTCCCATTTATGTTTCTGTTGCTTGTAAGATTAAACTTCATTCAAAATGTTTTCATAACTTACCAACAGAAACTGCTCACCCTGGCCACCGTTTGCACCCTCTCTTTCTTCACTTTAGGGAAAACAATTTCTTTTGTGAAGTCTGCCAAAAGAATGATAGTGATAATCTTTTGTATCGTTGTTTGGCTTTCAAGTTTGATATTCACCTTGAATGCATTCGACCCAGACCTATTATTGAAGCTAACAGGAATCATGAACACCAATTCTCCCTGCTTTATAGAATTGATCCATTCATTTGTAATGCATGTGGCACCATTGGTAGGTTTGTTTCCTATGTATGTCTTACATGCCACCTTCAAGTCCATAAAAGTTGCACTTCGTTGCCGCGGAAGATCAAAGCCGCTCGACATGATGATGTTCTTGTCCACAAGTATTTCCTTGAAAAGGGAGAAGCTGGAGATTGCCAAATTTGTTTCGAACGCGTGAAAAAGGAGTATGGATGTTACGGCTGTTCGAAGGAAGGTTTCAATTTTGTGGTTCACGTGAAATGTGTGTTGGAGGATGATTCCTTGTACACCATAATTGATCAAGAAAATGGAGATAGGGATGATGCTACGGATTCTTCTTCCAGCATCCGTGTTATCAAGGTGAATGAGTTTGGCGAAGCTACGGAGGTACATCATTTCAACCATGAGCACAATCTGGTGTTAGAAGACATTATAAAAGGGGACGATGATAGAGCTTGCGACGGGTGCATGTTGCCTATCTCGACCCCGTTTTATTATTGTTCCAGGTGCGATTTCTTCCTTCACAAAACCTGTGCCGAGCTACCCAAAATCAAACATCACTGGTTTCAACTACCCGCCATCACCCTTGAAGCCCGTAATTGCGGACGGTGTAGCTTGTATGATCGCTTGTGCGGTGGTTTGTTTTATAGTGATATCAGAGGCCATATGTTTTGCCTAAGGTGTGCCGCAGTTCCTTATACCATCAAGAATGAAGGGCACCAACACGTGCTCTTTTTTGATCGAAAATGCGAAGGGAAATGCAACGGTTGTGGTCACGATCATAAGTATGTTGGTGCATTCAGATGTAAGGAGTGCAGTTTTAGTTTAGACTTTGCATGCATCACATTACCGCTTGAAGTTGGACACAAATGTGATCGCCACTTACTGAAATTGAGTTATGAAGATGGGGAAGATGATCCAGAACAGTTTCGTTGTGATGTTTGTGAAAAGAAGAGAGATGCATACCGTTTGTATTATTCTTGTTCAACTTGCGATAATTCTGTTCATTCCAGATGTGCTCTCGGAGGATATCCGTTTCTCAAAGATGGTACCACTTTTTCAGCGTTTCACACCCACCGTCATGTCCATCTCAATTATGTAGGCAAGGTTGTTGACGGCTATTCTTATTGCTCGGGATGCGTTAAGCCTTGCCAAGGTGAAGTTCTCAAGTGTACCGAATGTGATTATATCGTTCACATCGATTGTTGGTATGTTATGAGCTCCTCTTGTTTTTTGTTTTTTCAATGACGGACATCGTCGTTGCTATTATTATTATCTTGAATATTGTTTTAATATCAACTTTACTTTTGCTCTGTCTTCATGATTGTAACAGGATAAGGTGGGCCATGGGGTTATGAAGGAATTCTCGGCCACATTATACTTCTCATCGCCACATATACACTTAAAGTGCTTGAAAAGGATTGGCTTTTAAGTGATCGTTATCCTATGTCGGAGTTGTATGTTGTGTTAATTTGATTTGGTTTGATTGTATCGTATTTGATTCAAGTATTTATTTGACAGTCAGATTTTAGATTTAATTATTCAGATTGGTTTCAAGTGTCTGTAATCATATGTCAATATCGGAGTCATCGAAAACAACCGAAAGCTGGTGCGTACGGTGGCAAGGGTGATAGGTTGTAGAGGGTAGTTCAAGATATTTTTTATGGAAGAACGTCGTACAATCGAAATAAGCGTACGAAACATCGTACGGGCCACGGCAACCGTCGCACCGATAAATACCGTTAAATGGATTAATGGAAATCAAAGGAGGTTCCTGGGAAGGATGGAGTGTTTCAATGAATATTTTGATATCAATATTGTCACGAATGACGATCAATGACAAGAGATGATTAGTTGTTCGTGACAAATGAGAAAGTTCAGTGTCTAAAACTAGATTTTTTTCGAAATTCGGCGGTGAAATAGATACATCCTTAAATATTGGTGCTTACGTCGTTTTAGGTATCAATAACCGCTTTAAAACGATATCATTTTGTCCACATCATCACAATGACGAAAGGATCCATCCACATCATCGTACCATTAAAATTTAACCCCGTGATATACTCAAAATCAAAATCAAAGTTTAGTGTTATAATTTAAACAATCGAAAGTTTAGTAATATAACCGATACGCCGCATAAAGTAAGAGATATGAACTTAGTTTACCTAATTTTTAATTGGATAAACTACACATTTAGTACATAAACTTTAACTTTTTGGTCCATTTTTGTACTTAAATTTTTAATTTTTTTAAAACCATATATAACGTTTAGTTTTCATTTCATTTTAGTACCCGTCGTTAAAAACTTAATGCATTTAGTACTTAAACTATCAGTTTTTATACATTTTAGTACATATACTTTCAAGTTTTTCAAAACTTAATGTTGAATTTTGAACGGATACTAAAATGAAACAAAAACTAAAATTTTTAATGCGGAGAGTTAAAATGAAACAAAAACTAAATTTTATGCATGATTTTGAAAAAAAATAAAAAGATTATATACTGAAATGAATCAAAACTGATATTTTAGGTACTAAAGGGGTTATTTACCCTTTAAATTATGAAACGCATCAAGAGAAAAAATGATTGTCCCTTTTTTTCCCATATGTATGGAATAAGGGGAGGTAAGATAGTAGGCTGCCCCCAACACCAGGTTGAAAGCAGCTTTCGTAGGAGACCTCCAAATTATGAAATGCCCTCCGTGGAACTCGATCCCACGATCTCAAGGTTAAGAACCTTGTGCTCTACCAACTGCAGCATGAAGAGAAAAACAGTTTTTTATTACCAAAACAGAGAAAGATGAGAGCTTTGCTTTTGTTCGCACTTTGTTTGTTCATATCTTCAGGGATTTTACTGCAAATTTCTGAAACAGTCTTTAAATCTAATGAGTCAAAGCTGATCGTTGGTGTTTTTTATGTAATGGGTTTCACTTAAATCTTTGGTTTAGGTTCCAAATTGGAACTCGCCACTGATCAATGCCTCTTGCTTCGAATTGGAGGTAAAGTTCTCGTTTTTAATCTATTATCGTTGCCTTTATTCAATTTCGAGTAGCTTAATCAGTTTGAAATTGCTCCAAATCGCTTGTATGAAATCGGGAGGTGGTGGTGGCCTGGTGGGTAGAAAAAATCTAGGGTTTTGCTTTGAATTGGATGTGATTTCTATGTTTTATCTGCTGGGGTTTCCTTTGTTTAGATTTGGGTTGCTTTAATTAGCTTAACAGTTCTTCAAATCGTAGAGAAACACAGTCTTTTGCTTAATTAGCGATGACGCTGTCGACAATAGTGCGAAGTTCAGTGTCACCAGCGTGCGAATTGACAGCAGCCCTCAGCTCACTTATGTGCCTATTGTGTTCCTCTAGCCACCGTGCATACTCGGCATCAAATGCCAGGGCACCTGCACAGCAGTCAATATCATATGATATCGCTGATGGATGCCAATGACTACCGCACTAGTTTAATAATCGATCAAAATCCAATAACGGGAAAAAAGATCTATTCGATAATCTTATACCTACTGCAACACAAAGACTGAAGGTTGTAAATGCACATAAAACAGGCCTTCTATGTTCCAAATAATAGCATCTATGCCCACTTAAAACCGATGAACTTTCTACCCCAAGAATTAAAATACCATAACTTGGCTAACATGAAACAGTACCTCTTCTCTGTGTTTCAGGAACAAAAGTTGACAAAGCTAACACATAATATCCACAAGGCTAAAAACTATTGTACGGAACGTATTTAACAAACTCAAACAATAATTACTTGAACTCTGAGCCCCTAACAGCAAATCACAAATACCATTTTTCAAATTCCAATGATGAAAATAGAGCTGGCATACCATTTCCACTCATTGATCGAGATTGATCTCCGGAGCTTGAAATGAATATACCCTGGAGTGAAAGAAGCAAAAACAAAGAAAAGTGAGGCATAATAGACAGCACTAGCACCCAGAAAATCGATGAAAGCATATGACATGCATCACGATATTAACCGGATAACATAAAGCAGACCTGCTGACGAGCTCGCTGCAGCTCTTGCTCAAGTTGCGTCAGTTTCAGTCGACTACTCTCTAGTTGTTGCACATATGCCTAGATTTTAAAGGCAGAGAAAAGGGATTAAGAATAAAGGAATGTAAACTAATAAGTTCTATATACAGGATTTAATTATTGTCGTAAATAAATGAAGTGCCTCAGCCATCGGTGCATTTAAGCTTTATTCTGTTGTTCATATCCATGTCCATCCAATACGTGCAAGAGTTTCCTCACGTTTCCGACCAAAACCATGACGGGTAATAACGATGTTTTTCCTATTTTTATATGTCCAAAAGGGGGAATTGGTATGAGACTATGAGTAAGATGGGGTACGTAATGGTGTAATTTCAACACAATTTCGTAGAGGATTTTATAAGTAACCTCTTATGTTTTTAACGACAATGTATTAAAACGAAATAAAAACTAAACGTTAGGTATGGTTTTGAAAAAATTAAAAGTTTAGGTACTAAAATGGATGAAAAATGATAGTTTAGGTACTAAACATATAATTTTCCCTAATTTATAATAAGACACAAAGAAAGTGTACCTCGATGAATAATTGCCACAAGAATATAATAAAATATTGAGTATATAAACATTATAAGTTGAAAAGATTAAATAAGTTCAGTAAAGGAAATACTTTTTTCCTTAACCGGCTTTTTCTTGCAGCCTCACGATTTTGAGCAAGCCTACGCAACGTCTGCAAAATAGTCATTGAGAAGGAAATATGATTAATTCATCAAAATTAATCATATATTATAAGACATTTTCGATCACTGAGATTATTTTTTTTTTAAAAAAAACGACCTTCTGATCCGTTTTATCTTTTGACCTGTCACTAGAATCCGAGCCACAGTAGCTTTTGTTAGACCTCTTCCAAACTGCAGAAAAGGATGGTCAACAAAGAGTCAGTATTAGCCAGTAAACAGATTCTCCCACACAATAAATACATTTGTGCCCATGCGCACGCTATGTACGTGTAAATACATTTTTCTTTTAATTATTTCTCAACGATGCAAGAAAAAGTATATTCAGACAAGCAAGGGTTATAAACACTGTGATCTTAAACATTTATACATCAAATTGAAGTAAGAGGCATCACCCTTTGATTCTTCTCCTCAGTATCGTCCGTTGACGTATCAGTTCTGGGGCTGCCATCGGCCATATTGGAGTCCCCCCAGTTCTCCCGACCAACTGATATATGCGCAAGATTTGGTGGGATATCCATCTGAAGCAGTAATGGTTGGGACCCGACAACAGCAGCAGAGTGATTGCTGTCTGCGGATGCAAGTGTCTTACGCGCGCGCACACACACAAAAGAATTCTCAGTAACTAAATTTATGTCAAAAGTTTGAAGCAAAAACACAATTTCCGAAAGGAAATGGATGCCCACCTTGCTTAAAGCACCAAACTGAGCATCAGCTAATGCCTGTCTATTTGACTTTATTTGATTAAATAAAGGATCTAAAATACAAGAATATTATCAGTTGAAAGTATATGCCAACTAAAGTCCATATAAAACGAAGAAAAAAATTGCTGAATAATCAAGTAGTGTAATACATCAAGCAATTCGTTTTCCATGAAATATAAAATCAAATGCTTGCATATGCCCGTTAATAGTAAATGGAAGCCCGTAATTACATACTTCTGGTCAGATTAGTAGCATCCTCTATTCGAAAATTCTCAAGGGATCCAAAGTCCGGAATTTGAGAAGAACGAACGGCATTTGCCTCTGTGCCACTGAAAATCCATGTCATTAAAACCACATGTTCAATTGTAAGGCGATATGATTCAACAAGATCGGGTCTATATTCCTAGACAAGAAGAAAAAGCTACATAGGAGTATCTCACAGTAACACAGCATGAAAAAAATCTACATTCAAAGTTATAACGAGGCCGACTGAATATTCTCACAATAATAATAATATATTACCATTCATTCTGCAGATGACAAACTGATAACATAAAAGACGACAAAACAATATATTAACTCCTTGACTCAGCTCCTTAGTAATATTAACAGCATCCAATACTTGTAACGAACCATGAATTCTCCTTGGCAAATATTAAAAATACAAGCTTGAAGTGCACCCGCAGACGGGCAATTATCAGGTACAACCATATCACCTTAACACTTGCTAAAAGAATAAGTACTCTTCATCACGACGTGAACCGTTCAGTCGATATAAAACCATTATTTCCTCGGAAGACCAATTGAGGACATAAAAGACAACAAAACAATATACTAAGTTACACTATACTTATAACAAGCATAAAAAGCCATGAATTCTCCTCCGTCCATCACAATTCAAAATTCAACAACAACAATAACAACAAAATCTTATTTCCATATGTAATGGGGTAAGGGGGAGGTAGGGTAGTAGGCTGCCCCCAACTCCAGGTTGAGAGCAGCTTCTGAAGATACTAATTTTTTTTATCCATATTATTATTATTATTATTATTATTATTATTATTACTATTACTATTATTATTATTATTATTATTATTATTACTATTATTATTATTATTATTATCATCATTATTATTATTATTAAATATATTAAATAAATATATAAAATAAATAATTACAGACCAATTACAACTGGACCGGCCCAGTTACAAACAAACCAGAACCGGTCCAAATCAAACCAGAAACCCTAAACATTTGGGGTTCCAGTTAGGGTTTCCTAACCCTAATCTAGCCGGCCGCCTCATCACAGCCGTTGGATCTGAGAGATCCAACGGTCCAGATTGCCCCAGATGGAAACCCTAGGGTCTGATACCCTAGGGACACGCGGCCGCCGCTGCTATCTCGCCGCCTCCGCTGCTGCCACGTCTCAACCGAAGACTCCAGAAGCTAGAACACCAGCCGTCCACGCCATGGCTACGGGGTGAGTCACCACTGGTAGTCCGGTGACTCACCGAGACCCCCTCATCGGACCGGTCCGACAGCCACACCGGTGGTGGCTATAAAAGCCACCACCCCAACCTGAAAAAAAGGGAGAGACAGAAAAAAAAAAAAAGGGAGAGACAGAATCGAAGAAAGAAAAAAAACAGAGAAAAAAAAAACCTACTAAACCAACGATCTCAGTCAAACATCCAGCAACCAAAAACAGAAGAAAAAGGAGGAGAAAGACTTACCGAGGAGGCCAAACGTCAGATCTCACCAAAACCTTCGAAAAGCCGAAGGTATTCTTTTAGATTTGCTCCGATTGGGAGCTGTTTAACGGAAAAAAACATCGGAACCGTCATTAGGACGGTCCGATCTACATTTAGATGTAAAAAAAAAAAAATTTCCGGCCACCGAAGACGGTGGCCGGCGGCGGCGGTTGACGGCGGACGAACGCCGGCTAACGGCCGGCTGGGCTTCTCTCTGTTTTAGAGAGAAGCGAGAGAAAATTCTCTCTCTCAGAGAAGAGAGAGAGAAGGAAAATGATGAAATGAAGCTGGCCCTTCGGGCCAGCCGGTTTTGGACTTTTATAGTCCTTCCCGAACGACGTCGTTTCGAGAAGGACTATGCGCGTAATTATAAAATAGTTAAACACCGTCCGCAGTCCTCCGAACTTGTAAACTTTATATTTTAGTCACTAAATTATTAAATAAGAAAATAGCATGTTTAATCCCTATAATTTTGATTAATTATGAATTAGATTTTTGATTTTATTTTTACTATAATTTAGTCAGTTATTTTATAATGTTTTCATTTATTTTATTGTTTTTAAATATATTGTTTTAGTAGTATTTTTCTTTTATTATATTGTTAAATATTTTTATATATATTCATAAATATATATAATAAATAGTAATTTTTTAAATATTTATTTATTTTTAATATCGAAGAAAAGGACAGTCTTAATACAACTGGATGTCCTATTCTGATATTTTAAAATTAAAAATTAAACAATATTATTTAAATCAATATTTATCAATATCAAAGAAAAGAGCTGTCTTAAGGCACCTAGAAGTTCTTTTCTGATATTTTTAAATAAATAAATATATTTTATATAATTTTGAAATAATAAGATTAAAAATTAAATATATTTTTGAATTTTTAAATTTTAATAATAGAGACAATTTATAATTAAAAAGTACCAATTTTGGGCGTTGTAGGGGTGCTAATCATTCCCTAAACGTAACCGACCACGAATCCCTTTTTATTATTAAAAAGAATGAATTTTTGGTTATAAACGCAGATCAATTCATTTTTTATTAGTGTTTTCTTAAAACTCTTTTAAAAAATAATTTTTAGGTATTCGACCTACCTGACCCAACAGGCCGATGGCGACTCTCAAATTATTTTTCAAAACCATTTATTCACATCAATTTCCCCGCCAAAAATAATATTTCGTGCCCGGACGAAAACCGGTTACGACAGCTTGGCGACTCTGCTGGGGAACAGTCATGCTTTGAAATTAATTATAAATTGTCTCTATTAATTAGAAAAAAAATTCATTTATTTAATTTTTAATTATTTTCTTTCAAAAATTTTATTATTTATTATTTTTATATTATTTTATTAATATTTTTTTCAGGTATTAATTATTTTATTTATCTGTTAGAGGTTTGAACATTTCTCCTCACACACAACACTTGCATTGCATAACATAAAGCTCTATAATTGAGTTTGTCCCTTTTAAGTGGGAGTGAAAGCGACGTCTTCGTGAGAATTTATTCTCCGTGTCAGATCTAGCAAGTAACTTTCGGGGTTCATATGCTCTATGTCTTCGTGAGAATTTATTCTCCGTGTCAGGTATAGAGAAATGTATCGCCTCGAATTGAACTCGATCCGCTAAAGTCTGTAATGGACTAGGATTGAGGGTTGACAGCCCAAGAGGGCATCAATAAGGACAGTTCGAGTACCTATACTCCTAGAACTGAAAACCTGCATATAATAAACCCTAGAAACTCTCCCGATCTGAAACTATGCCGAAATTTTGTCAGTAGGTATACACAAAGGAGAAATAAGCTCTAGCTTTTAATTTATTTTATTTCCTTTTCCTGAATAAATGCATGCGAACTAGAAATCATGCGGTTAGGTTAAATTTTCCAAACAAAGCATGGAACTAGAAAGCATAAGGTTAAGATTTATACCTTGATAGATAGATTTTTTTCCATTAGTTGATACTAACTGTTCTATTTTTTCTTATTTTTTCATGCATGTTACATTGCTCTAATATGTTTATATTGATTTCTTTTGTTTGCATTGCATGATCATGGCATAACCAAAAAGTGTTTATTGGAAAGACTGTTCATCATATTGGAAAGAAATCATAAATGGACAAAAAGTTTTATGATCAAACAAAATATGATGCGGCCAAAGAAAGACATCCTGAAGAAACTACGAGGATCGAGGGAAGTTCTGTACATAGAGAACCGGTTATATTAATACCAAAAGTATTAGACAAAGATCCTACCAGATTGATACCAAAAGCAATCTATGGTAAGAGCATCAGTCAGGGCATTCAGAGTAGTGGAGATTTTTATGAAGCTCAAGCATATTATTTGAAGGACTTGAACGACCAAAACAAGAAATTGAGCACAGAAATGAAAACCATGCATGAAGATTTTCAGAAGATCAGTCAAGCCTTTCAAAATGCTGGCCTAGGAAGTACCCCAGAAGAATGGATAACAGGGGTCACCAAGCTGAAAAAGAACTGCAACATATATGAAGATATTGTTCAAGAGCTTCTTGGACAGAAAAGTTCTCTTACAAGGGAAAATGAGCAACTCCGAGAAGTGACACAGAAGATGAAGGAGAATGTCATGGAAGAAGTTGCAGTCCAGACAAACAATATATCCCTTAAGCTGATAGACTAATTTGGATTTGGAGAAGTTAGGAATGAAATATATCCCTATATGTAAAGTTTTGTTTGATGTACCGAAACGTTTGCGTTCAATGAAATCTGTTCTAAGATGATCACTCTTGAGTAACACCTTTTCATACATGCATTTGTATTTTGCATTTGTACATTTTTACGTTTGTATTTACATTTACATTTTTAAATTTACATCATGCATTAAAACATATTTAATTAAATAATAATGTTTATTTATTTTTAATATCAAAGAAAAGGGCAGTCTTAATATAACTGGATGTCCTATTCTGGTATTTTAAATAATTTACATTTACATTTTTACATTTGCATATTTACATTTGGCATCTTTGCATTTGTACTGCACAATTTGTATTCTTGTTATTACATTCACATATTTACATTTGCATTTGGCATTTGCATTTTTTTCATAATACATTAAAACATTCATTCATTAAAATAAGGATTCCAAATGAAGTGATCTTGGTTTTTCCTTGAAGCAAGAACGCTCAGCACGATACAAGAAAAATGTCTAAAGAAACTGAAGATAGGCTAGCCAAATTTGAGATAAAGCATAAAGAAATACAATTGAGGAGCAAGTTGGCACAAATCGAAGCTAATTCTCAGATCGATCTACTGAACAATATGAAAGAAATGATTGATAAACATTTGACTGCTAGAAAGAGTCTTGTTGAAAACTCCACAAATCCTTTGGGTATTACACCTGTTCATATTCCTGAATTCACCTCTGTACCCCAGGAAATTCAATCACCAATTTACTTTGCTGTTAAGAACTCATCATATCAAGCTGGAGCATCATTCCCCACTGATTGTCCTACTACTTCTGAGTTGAAGCCTGATGAATTTTGTAATAAGGTCCTTGATCTAAACAAATCGGTTGAGAAGGAAAAATTCACTCAACGACTGGAAAATATAGAATAGGTGATAAAATCTATAGAGACAGTTGAGTCATTTTATGAGTTTGATGCCAAAGAACTAAGTTTGGTCCCTGGCCTGGTTATTCCACCAAAGTTCAAGGTTCCAGATTTTGAGAAGTATAATGGGACCACATGCCCTTTATATCATATCACTATGTATTGTTGTCGTATGGCTGGCTATGTAGAGAATGAAAAGTTGTTGATCCACTGTTTCCAAGACAGTTTATCTGGGTCTGCATCCAGATGGTATAATCAGCTAAAACGTACTCAAATACGTTCTTGGAGGGATTTAGCTCAAGCTTTTTTGGGTCAATACAAGCACATGACTGATATGGCCCCTGATCGAACAATGTTGCAAAGCATGAATATGAAGTGCAATGAAAGCTTTCGACAATATTCACAACGATGGAAAGACGTTGCTTCTCAAGTACATTCACCATTGACTGAAAAAGAGTTCACTACTTTGTTCATCAGTACATTAAAATTTCCTTATGTTAATCATATGATAGGGGTTGTCCCTAATAATTTCTCTGACATCATCATAAGGGGAGAAATCATCGAAATGGCTATCAAGAATGGCAAGATAAGAGGCTCTGACAATACTAAAGTCAAGAAAGAAGCTGGGGTTAATACAGTGAGGTCTTATTTAGTTAAACATGGTGCTAAACCTTATAGAGTGATCAAGAAGAAAAAGAATGTGCAGGGATTTCAATTTCCTCCCTTCCACTGTTCGAGTGAAAAATTGCATCCAAAAATACTATCAGCCAAATCAATTACTCCACAACTTGATCAATCACAGTGGCCTCCAAATGAGAATTTGACCTATAAGGAAGTTCCTTGGATAAATCAGACTGGAATTCCAAATTGTTCAGCTAAGGTTCCTGGTAACCTTAAGGGAAATTTCCAAGACCCTTTAGAGCAAGCAATTCAAAAATGTAAGATAAAAGAAGGGGTTAAAATTCAATGTTCAGAAACCATGGTTGCAACAGAGACTAATGTGACCAAATCCTGTAAAGAAAATGGGAAAAGAAATCAAAAGGCTCCCATGGATGTAATTCGAGATTGGCCTATAGGTCTAAGAAAGAATGAGGCAGATATAACCCAGAAGACACCTCAGATACCTATATCAGATTTTCCGAAAACCAGTAAGGCAAGGGGAAACTTAAGGAGTCTGGTTAATACTACCCCAGTTATAGCTGAAATGAGTATTCAGAACCCCCTCGATAACATGAGAGCATTCATTCGGTCAGAATGATCAAAGAAAGTGATAGCCTCGCGAGTGAGAAAAACTCTGAAGGTGTTTCAAGAATCTATCTCAGACTTGTACCCTCATTTGGTTAAAGGTCACTACATTACACCAAGATTGGTGAAGGTGTCACTAAAGCCTTATGCCCATTACTATGATCAAAATAGCTTCTGTAATTTTCACTTGAGAGTATCTGGACATTCAACAGGGAATTGATTGGTCACTGTTAAAGGAAATAGAGACGCTCGTTGACAAGGGAGTCTTGACACAAGAAACGATCAAGAAATAGGGGGCAAATAAAGATAAAAATCCTGGGCCAAGTACACACCCAACAATAGAGGAATAATGATGCATAAACAAGTGGAAGTTGATATCTACCACTGTAGTACCTTTATATTTTCAACATCTTGTTTGAATATGTTTTTTGTTCTTTTCTCCGCCTTTTGTGCAATAAATAAATATTATGTTGCTTTTATGGTTATGAGCAAGGAATCAAATTTTAATCTTGAGATTATTGAGTATCAAGTAGATTAAATATTCTTTTAATTTTTCAAAAGTTATAGATCTATTAGCAAGTGGTAAAATTATATCTTCAATATCCCGTCCAATACCAACTACTTGACCCTTACCAAAACTAAATCCTGACACTACATTTATCTGAGATTCTGAAGAAATGTCTCTACCTGTTTTTGAGACACAAACTCTAGATGTTTACCTTCTCGGGTAGAGTCGATTGGTTTATGATATTACCCCTTCCACCATATACATGACTTTAAGAGTCACACATTTATCCTTCCAAACACAAAACCATCATAAACCAAAAGACTTCAAAAGAACCAAACTTTCAACTATTCGTGAATCTTACTACAAGAAGAGACGAGATGAGGCATCAGGGACCAACTCATTGATGATAATTTCGAGTGATTAGGGCATACTCAAAAAAGAAGGGGAAAGTGATTGATTGAAATAAATATATCATGCATTAATTACATTTTTTTCATGTAAATAAAGTTAATCTTGAATATTCATCCCCCTGTGGATACCTCTTTTTACAAAGGTTTCTGTGTATGAGATGATGAACGGCATTGTTTCCTTTATTCTTTAATATATATATATATATCCTTTGTTGTCCCCATTTGAGCCTGAATAATTTTTCTTCTAATTCAACCCTAACCAAGGATCACCCTCTACATTGGAGGGCAAGGTAAAGGATATTGGCTCACAAGAATAAAGATTGTCAATACAGTTTTATTTTCGAAGACAAGTTTCCATGAAGTCATGAAAGTTTTGAACTACAAAGTATGTCAAATACAGAGTGCTTGAAGATCAATCCAATCAAGAATAATGGAAAACCTCCAAAAATGCAAAAGAAAAAGGAGGTGCTCAAAGCAGTTGAAGTATTATACTCATCTAACAACGAAAAAAATAGAAATGAAAAAAAAACAAAAAGGAAAAAGAAGAAGGAAAATTGAATCAAGATGGGTAATTTATTGAGCCTCACGTTACAAGGTTGATCAAGTACGAACAAGAAGAGCAAGAAATGCTGAAGATATGAAATTGGAAATGAATCCGAAATTTGGCAGTCTAGAGGGATCCAGATGATGGAAAAATCCCCAACAAAGCAGATCCAAGTGAAGCAAGGCAAGATTGATGGCATCAGAATGAATTGACCCTTGGTTTGATCACCCTTAAACACTTATTTGGGCCTTTTATTCATTTCTTTCGTAACCATAAGCCATGGCCTACGTTACGTACCTGAAAAGTCCATTCTAATCATACATGGATTTCTAAGTAAAAGATGATATCTTTAGAATTCATTCCGCCTTCCAAGATTGATTTTTATTTGCAAAAATTGTTTTTTAAAATCTTTAATGCATGATATGAAAAATGATAAAGGGGGGGTTCAAGATGTAAATTTTTAAATAACATCTTGAAACCAAAGGAGGATTCGAGTTGAAAACCTAAAAAAAGGGCGGCTCGAATAATGAATGGTGCAACAACGACATAAGAGATGATCTTAAGCTCTTAAATGAAGCACCACACATCCCAAAGACGTTCCTGAGATTCTGGAATCAAGAAGTATCTCTACAAGATGAGCATAACAACCATTTCTTCAAGTTAATGGAAGCCCAAAGAGACATATATGCTGGACTAACCTGAAAACCTGAGAGACCTTACTATACCAGAATCAACCTACACCTCAAATCAGTCAATAATTTTGACACTTACCATAGGACTATGATTTTCGAATGATTTAAAAGTGTAGTTAATTTATTGGATATTTATTAAACTCATTGTTTATGATTTGATTTTATTGTGGACCTATGATAGGCAACATTCTACAAAATTCTTTCATTCTTCAATAATGAAAGGAGAAAAAACATTTTCAAACAGTACAGTCTCAAATGAGGAAGGTCCTTAAAGCAATTGTTGCTTATTCTACCTCTGTTGTAGAAAAAGAATGAACAAAGCCAGAAGAATGAAGCGCTTCACATTTTTGAAGACAAGTGGTCCAAGAAGCCAGAAAGTCTGGAGAATTGAACTTGTGACACTCTCCTATGACATTAGCAATTCATCAAGAAAGATTATCGTTTATCTCATGCTGAGGGCGATAAGCATCACCAGAAAGATTATTTTCCCCAACCATCAATTCATGTTCTCTAGAAGATTACATCATAAAGCCATGAACAAGTCACTACCTACACTCTGGTTATACCGTGATGCTGGCTTAAGTCTTGATACATCATTGCTACTTCTTCTATGCTGATCATTTTCTTTGTCAAGATGATATTCATTATGTCCTTCAGAAGATTGCTGAATTTGAATTTGAGGACTTATGGCACAAAATAAGACATTGGAACAGAATCTACCTTTATAGGCCTTTTATATAGGGTAACATTGGTTACAGGATTCCAAAAGTTGAAGATGACAAATTTTACTGTCAACTAAACCGTTCCATAATTCGAAAAGAGTGGGATATATTGAAGCAGCAGAAGAGACAGTTTGTTGTAGCAATCATTGCAAGTAAATGCACCAACAAAAATCTTCAAGCCCATCACAATGATGTTTATTGCTTCCAGTAAGGTTGTTACGCTGGATGCCATTTACAACAAGGTCGAATTCGACAAAACTACTCATCAATTGCTCCAACCGATCATCATTCAGTTCTTGCACATCTGTTTTCAAAAATATGCCAAGACAGTAAAAGGAAACTTCTGCATCATTGATCCCAGAGAAAAGAGACAGGACATTGATACCACCATGGAACATGTCTCTATACAGATCCTTGTGTATGGTTTTTAGGGAAACCTAGAAGCATTTCCACCTCATCAGATTCAAGTGGAACAATTTTATTCTTTTCAACCCATACCAGATTCCATTTTCAGCACTCATCAAGAACATACTTCTGGACACTCGAAGGTGGCTCATTGTCATAAGCTTCAAGAGCCTTACAGATCCTTTCTGTCAATTTGGCACTTCCTGTACATGTTTATAAACAGTTCAACTTTGTTCTTGGATCCCATGAAGGCTATCATTTCTTTGTCAATGGAAAAGCATAAGCACATGGAGGGAGCAGAATAAGAGAAAATCTGTTCTCAATTGGCAGAATTATGAATATAGCCCTTTTCAGTGTAGTAGCATGAAAATGCTTCGAATCTACAAATTCTGGCTCTACATCGAATAAGTACTGTGATATTCCAGTCCAAACATTAACTGGAACAAGTGCCATATGCTCATAGTAGAAATAAGGAGACCCAATAGCATCTTTTGGAAGTGTTCTTTGAGTTATCTGATCTGGTTTGGTATGAAACCACAGAACCAATCATTGAATTTGGAAGATAAATGTGCTCAATAGCATCTTTTGGAAGTGTTCTTTGAGTTATCTGATCTGATTTGGTATGAACCCCAAAAACCAATCATTGGATTTGAAAGATGAATTTGCTCATAGTAGAAATAAGGAGACCCAATAGCATCTTCTGGAAGTGTTCTTTAAGTTATCTGATCTGATTCGGTAGGAACCCCAGAACCGATCATTGGAATTGAAAGATGAACTGCATGATCATCTTCATTAAGAAGCTTCTTTTCAAGCTTCCTCTGCTTCTTCCTTTTTCACAAATCATAACCCAAGTTTTGCCTTTGCTTGTAATTGGGATCATTGTATAATGGCTTCCTATCTTCTACCATAAGAATTGCATCAGTAACCTTAGCCATTTGATCAGCACATATAAAATATGTCAATTCTGCAATTGATGAATCTGAACCACATCTCTCCATGGTTATTGAAGCTTCAGCCTTTGAGAATCCCATTTTTGTCAAATATAACAGTTTACTCTCTTCATCAGAATCAGAACTCATGATTTCCTCGATATCAGAAGAACTATCAATATCTGTGAAATCATCCTGAAAGATCGCTTCATAATCAGATGAGTTGTTATCAGAATCAACATGTTGCATGGGTATGGATTTTTTATGAGCCTGTACCACTGTATATGTAGTCTTGCTATTGCATCAGATTACTGTTCGCATAAATTGGTTTCTCTCCCCACAGAAAAGTATATTTCAGAGATGGCTTTCACTGAAAGATGATAAGCCACTGTGTCAGCTTGGAACGGATTACCAAACTATTTTCACTGCTCTGTCTGACTAAATCCCTCCAGATACAGAAAATGGTCACCTCATTCAGAAGATACATATCTCAGACGTTTCTGTCGGAATGATTGAATACTTCTTAAGTTTGTGACAACATGAAGAGATTTCCTCTAGTTACTTAACAATACTACTGTTTAGTGACACCAGAATGAGAGTATTCAAGATAAACAGATTTGGGGCATGAATAAAGCTACAAGTACCTACAACAATTCACTGTCAAAATTAGACCTCGTAGGGATCATTACATTTCAGTCAAATAAACATTGAGAGTGAATCAGACAGATCTAGAGGGATATCTTGAGGGTCCATTTTCAATCAGAACTAGAATATTGGGGCATTTTGAAGGCTCACAACAATATGAATATTTGGGCATTCTTGGAGGCTCATCTCAACAAGAAGTAATGTTGAGCACACTTTTAACATCTGTATCAGCAATTGTTGGGGCATTTTAAAGGTTCCTTCAGACAGATCCATGTGGGACATTTTGAAGGCTCAGATTAACAAGAAGCAAATGTTGGGGCATGTTGAAAACCCTTTTCAATCAGAATCAGAAATGTTAAAATATTCTGAATATTTATCAGCAAAATGCTGGGGCATGCTGAAAACCCATTTCAATCAGAATCAGAACTGTTGATGCATTTTGAACACTTGTATTAGCCAATGTTGGGGCATGCTGAAGGCCCACAACATCCTGTGTCAAGATCATTGACTTGAACAAATATTTCCAATGAGACAGAAAGGTGTAAAAAATGAAAATGGTGAAACAGTGACAGTCGAGCTGACTATACATAATTGCTTCGTTCATCAGGCAGTTACATTATGATCATGTTGTTGAACAAATGTTTACTCAGCAAGTATGTTTTCAAATACCTAATCTTCTTAACCATATGTCACATGATAGTATGTTCTTTGTTAAGCTACATTACGGTTGCATGAATAAAGATGATCCCCAGGCAGACTACTCGATCCAGGGTTCAGTTCCTCAAGGTCTCAGCTTTGAATTTTGCATTCTCTGTATCAGTGATAATTGAAAATATTTCTTTGAGATTTTTGGCAGTTGTTTCAACCATACTGCTGGGATTATGAAGCTGTTTTTTACACCAGTTTTTGCTTAATTGATAACATTGAAGAGAGAAGCTCGACTTAATTATATTACCCTTTCCTTTATTTACTGGGGTCATCATTACCAGCCAAGATAAACTGATTTTCCATTTTGGGTTTTATCATGAGCGTCTCATCCCCAGCAGCAAGAATTTCGTGAACCTCTTTCTGTACATGGATCCTACAGTAGATGTGTTTCTACTTCCTACAAAGATCATTATAGAAGAAAACGTGATCAGTATCACATTTGTCTTTGCCCAATATGATATCAAGATCAGTTAGTGTCTCCTATTCAATTCAACACTAGCATATCTTGAGAAATTGACCAACTTTTTGGTCATACCAACATCACACTTGAATCCCCATGGAGTTTTATTTCTCAAATGGTCTTGTGACATCATACAAAAGTTTTAAACACTGTGCAAAGAATTTTCTTGACCAGTAATCCAAGCAGAAGCCACATGAGATGATGAATGTGTTGTCAAATGTTTTACGAACCAGTGATTATGGTGTTGAACCAGTGTTGTTTTCATATGGTTTTCCTTTATTGATCCAAGATAAAGCATGTCTTCTTCAACCCCAAGGTTATAAATGAGATATGATGAAGATTTCTTTCCACAGAAGGGAAGCTGAAATTTTAACAACAAGAAACTATTGGAGCTAACTAAGATCAAACAATAGGTTGTTGTTAAACATCTTTACATGATATGGTTTGAGTTGCTTTGTTCGAGATCCAATTAGATGTGGAGACATGAAAGGAATTGAAATAAATCTTCCTTGTGATATGTTTCAAGAATCAAATCAGAACAGACTCTACTCTCCTAATTAATCCCTGCCGAGTCAGGCATATCTACATCTACACTCTTCAAAGATGATAGATTCTCTTTTTAAAAGATGACAGATTCTCTTTTCAAAGATAAAAACTTTATGGGATTTCTACACAAGTCCAAACAAATAAAGTTGGTTTTATCCAAGATAAAATGTGACATCAGGGTCATAATTTTGACTACAGCAAGAGTTCCACAAATGAAACATTTCTTCTGACACTTTCATGAAGCAAAGAAGACGCCAAGATACAAGTTGATCAGAAGATTCTGCAGAAATGCAAGCTTGATAGCATAAGTTTCTAAACTGATATCCAGAGATAACCCTGGCAATAAATGATAAAGTGAAGGAAGACCAAGTTCTCCATTTTAAAGTCAAATGAAGATTGCATAAACATTCATGCATCATATTTAGGCATTTGCAAAAATAGGTGCATTTTCATTCATTCTCATCCATGTTAAAATTTGACAGGAATTTCAAAGATTTTAGCAAAGATTCAAATCCATCATTCGATGGATCAGCATTACCAGTTCGAGTTCATAATGAGAAGAACTCATCTGAAGAAAGAAGAAGAAGTTCATAATGAGAAGAACTTGTTCAACTTTTCGCTTGAATTCATCATTCGATGATTCAGTTTTCCAGAGGAAGTTCATAATAAGAAGAACTCATCTGAAGAAGGAAGAAGAAATTCATAATGAGAAGAATTTATTCAACATTTTGCTCAAATCTATCATTCGATGGATCAGCATTTCCAGAGTTAGAGTTCATAATGAGAAGAACTCATCTGAAGAAGGAAGAAGAAGTTCATAATGAGAAGAACTTGTTCAACTTTTTGCTTAAATTCATCACCCGGTGGATCAGCAGTGCCAGTTAAAGTTCATAATGAGAAGAACTCATCTGAAGAAGGAAGAAGAAATTCATAATGAGAAGAATTTGTTCAACCTTTTCCCTGAATTCATCACTTGATGAATTATTTTTTCCAGAGAAAGTTCATAATGAGAAGAACTCATCTGAAGAAGGAAGAAGAAGTTCATAATGAGAAGAACTTGTTCAACCTTTTACCTGAATTCATCAAATTGATGGATTATCTTTTCCAGAGAAAGTTCACAATGAGAAGAACTCATCTGAAGAAGGAAGAAGAAGTTCACAATAAGAAGAATTTGTTCAACCTTTGCTCAAATCCATCACTTGATGGATCAGCTTTTCCAGAGAAAGTTCATAATGAGAAGAACTCATCTGAAGAAGGAAGAAGAAGTTCATAATGAGAAGAATTTGTTCAACCTTTTACCTGAATTCATCATTTGATGGATCATCTTTTCCAGAGAAAGTTCATAATGAGAAGAACTCATCTGAAGAAGGAAGAAGAAGTTCATAATGAGAAGAATTTGTTCAACCTTTTACCTGAATTCATCATTTGATGGATCAACTTTTCCAGAGAAAGTTCATAATGAGAAGAACTCATCTGAAGAAGGAAGAAGAAGTTCATAATGAGAAGAATTTGTTCAACTTTTTACCTGAATTCATCAATTGATGGATTATCTTTTCCAGAGAAGTTCATAATGAGAAGAACTCATCTGAAGAAGAAAGAAGAAGTTCATAATAAGAAGAATTTATTCAACCTTTTGAATGACTCTATCACAGAAGGAGATAGATTAGCATCAGCCTTTCTAGAGAAAGTTCATAATGAGAAGAACTCATCAAGAGCTTATTCAACCTTTTGAATGACTCTATCACAGAAAGGAGGTCATCATCATCCCCAGCAGAAAGTTCATAATAAGAAGAACTCATCTGGAGAGAGAAAAGAATTTATTCAATATCTCCCTTATGATCAAAGTAAAGTCAAATGGATAAATTTTTTTTTTATCTTTTCATCTTTGCCCTATTCTTGTTAACACAAGAATGAGCAAAGAGGGGCAGCTGAAGATACTAATTTTTTTTTTTATTATTATTATTATTATTATTATTATTATTATTATTATTATTATTATTATTATTATTACTATTATTATTATTATTATTATTATTATCATTATTATTATTATTATTAAATATATATTAAATAAATATATATAAATAAATAATTACAGACCAATTACAACTGGACCGGCCCAGTTACAAACAAACCAGAACCGGTCCAAATCAAACCAGAAACCCTAAACATTTGGGGTTCCAGTTAGGGTTTCCTAACCCTAATCTAGCCGGCCGCCTCATCACAGCCGTTGGATCTGAGAGATCCAACGGTCCAGATTGCCCCAGATGGAAACCCTAGGGTCTGATACCCTAGGGACACGCGGCTGCCGCTGCTATCTCGCCGCCTCCGCTGCTGCCACGTCTCAACCGAAGACTCCAGAAGCTAGAACACCAGCCGTCCACGCCATGGCTACGGGGTGAGTCACCACTGGTAGTCCGGTGACTCACCGAGACCCCCTCATCGGACCGGTCCGACAGCCACACCGGTGGTGGCTATAAAAGCCACCACCCCAACCTGAAAAAAAGGGAGAGACAGAAAAAAAAAAAGGGAGAGACAGAATCGAAGAAAGAAAAAAAACAGAGAAAAAAAAAACCTACTAAACCAACGATCTCAGTCAAACATCCAGCAACCAAAAACAGAAGAAAAAGGAGGAGAAAGACTTACCGAGGAGGCCAAACGTCAGATCTCACCAAAACCTTCGAAAAGCCGAAGGTATTCTTTTAGATTTGCTCCGATTGGGAGCTGTTTAACGGAAAAAAACATCGGAACCGTCATTAGGACGGTCCGATATACATTTAGATGTAAAAAAAAAAAATCCGGCCACCGAAGACGGTGGCCGACGGCGGTGGTTGACGGCGGACGAACGCCGGCTAACGGCTGCCGGCCGGCTGGGCTTCTCTCTGTTTTAGAGAGAAGCGAGAGAAAATTCTCTCTCTCAGAGAAGAGAGAGAGAAGGAAAATGATGAAATGAAGCTGGCCCTTCGGGCCAGCCGGTTTTGGACTTTTATAGTCCTTCCCGAACGACGTCGTTTCGGGAAGAACTATGCGCGTAATTATAAAATAGTTAAACACCGTCCGCAGTCCTCCGAACTTGTAAACTTTATATTTTAGTCACTAAATTATTAAATAAGAAAATAGCATGTTTAATCCCTATAATTTTGATTAATTATGAATTAGATTTTTGATTTTATTTTTACTATAATTTAGTCAGTTATTTTATATGTTTTCATTTATTTTATTGTTTTTAAATATATTGTTTTAGTAGTATTTTTCTTTTATTATATTGTTAAATATTTTTATATATATATTCATAAATATATATAATAAATAGTAATTTTTTAAATATTTATTTATTTTTAATATCGAAGAAAAGGACAGTCTTAATACAACTGGATGTCCTATTCTGATATTTTAAAATTAAAAATTAAACAATATTATTTAAATCAATATTTATCAATATCAAAGAAAAGAGCTGTCTTAAGGCACCTAGAAGTTCTTTTCTGATATTTTTAAATAAATAAATATATTTTATATAATTTTGAAATAATAAGATTAAAAATTAAATATATTTTGAATTTTTAAATTTTAATAATAGAGACAATTTATAATTAAAAAGTACCAATTTTGGGCGTTGTAGGGGTGCTAATCCTTCCCTAAACGTAACCGACCACGAATCCCTTTTTATTATTAAAAAGAATGAATTTTTGGTTATAAACGCAGATCAGTTCATTTTTTATTAGTGTTTTCTTAAAACTCTTTTAAAAATAATTTTTAGGTATTCGACCTACCTGACCCAACAGGCCGATGGCGACTCTCAAATTATTTTTCAAAACCATTTATTCACATCAATTTCCCCGCCAAAAATAATATTTCGTGCCCGGACGAAAACCGGTTACGACAGCTTCCGTGAAAGACCTCCGGCAATTAGAAAATTAAAAATAAAGATAAAATACAATGCATGTATAAATAAATAAATACATAGTTGTACAGTCTTCTTATGCAGTCTTCATATGCGCGTCTGTAATGGGAAGTATTCCCTGCAAATAAATCCCTGCGTAAAAAAAAATCTGCATATAGACAGAAAACGTAAAACCCGACTAAATTGAAAAAGAGGAAACATGAAGAGAAGAATATGCAGAAGTCATCGATAGCAAGTTACGAGAAGGAATAAAATCAAATGGATTTAAAACATAAACTAAGACAACACTAATCCGCTACCCTAGTTCTAAGCCTTCATAAATTCCAATGACAGAAACGTATAAATAGAAATCATGGAAATTACTACAAATGCATTAAAAAGAAGACAGAGATGCTACACCCTATGGCTGTAACCCACACTACTCGGCTATCCTGGTCTTTAAGTCTCCATAATTTCCTATCAGAGGTCATGTCCTCGGTAAGGGCTAAATACTTCAAATCAGATCTCAAGCAGTCTACCCACTTTCTCCTTGGTCGTCCTCTCCTTCTAACACCGTCGGCTGTAATCGACTCTACCCTCCTGACCGCATCCGAAGGTAGTCGCCTAAGGACATACCCAAATCACCGTAGTCTTCCCTCCTTCAATTTTTCGGATACTGACACCACACTTAAACGCTTCGTTAAATACCTACACTCAACCAACTCCACCTTATCACAAGTTCAATAACCAAGAAAATAAAGATGTCTCAACAATCAAATACACAAACATGTAGCCAGTACAAAGCTAGTGTAGAAACAGATCGATGAATTCGAACAAAAGCAATAAAAAAGCTCATAAACAGCATAAAATCGAAAGAAAAACCTGGGATTCGAAGTAGGTACTGCAGGAACATAGCTCGGCATTGCTGCTGAGTTTTTCCTATTATTTTCTACACCATTATTCACCGTTCTACTGCCCATCAATCACAGCCAAACATATCATCATCCAAAAAAAATCTCTTCTGTTTATCCTCTTACAGTAAACTCCTTCAATTCCGTTCACTGAGTCAACCAAAAACAACCCCAAATAACTCAGATAAAAGTGACCCAAAAATGATATTTATAAGCTACATAATACATATAATCAAATTTTATCAAAACCCAAAAAACAAGAAGAATTCCCACTTTATTCACCTACTAATCCGTACAGTTTTGGTACCAAAATCAAAAACCCAAATCTAAAAACAACCCAAATAGAAATTTAGATTGGCTTGAACTGAGAACTAACCTTGATTTTTGCTCTGAGTTGAAATCTTTAAAGCACCACCGATTAGACACAGCTTGAACTAAGAAGAACTTGTTTCGTCAAAAATGAAAAAATAAAATTATTTAGCAAAAGTAAATAAAGGAGATAGTCGATTTTACAGAAAAATTACCATGACATGAAATAATTACCTATCAGATACTGTTTCGCCAAAATTTATTAATTTAGTACATTTTCTGACAAGGAACGAATCGTCATCCGTACTTTTGTGGGGTTTCATCCGATCTGACGTCAAGTAATGACAGACGTGGATCGTCATCCACGCCTTTCTGATATATCTAACATGCGCCAATAAGGCGCGGGTAACCATCTGAGCATTTCATTATTGGTAATGAATATCTCGGTCTTTAAACTCTCCCATCGCATATAAATAAGACTCATTCAACCGTAATAATCACAACATTAATTCCTTTTATATTTGTTTCATCAATTCCTTCGATTTTTTGTTGTAAGGTAATTTTTTTAATATATTATATTTATTTTATATATGATTATTTGAAAAAAAGTTATTGTACTAATTATTTTTATCGATACGGTAATAATATAAAATTATTGTGAATTTTTTTAAATTTTTAATAGGTTATATATTAATCCATATACTATTTATTTAATTAGGCGTATTTCAACTATTATTTTTACAGATATAAGACTCTCAATCTTTCAAACTCTAAGAATGAAACATATTTTAGCTATTGTTTATTATGATGAATAAATTCGGGAAGATGAAACCGGCGTCGTATTCGAATCAAATCATTTTGTCAAAATATTCTTCAAGAGAAACATAACTCTTGAGGAGTTGATAACGAAGATTTCAAGGAAGATTCATGTTGGAAGTGCTAGAAGATTGTCCTCACTTCAGTACATATTTTCAACATTGGTGTTTCCATTAACTTATACATCGTTTGAACAAACGAACGATGATCATTTTCCGACTGTTGAAAGTTATAAAATAGTTACTCGATTGTTCATTATATTCCAAATTTATCATTTTCCGTTAAAAAATTAACGATAATTTGAGCTTGGTGTTAATTTGTTGCCTGAGATATGATAAAATCTGATATCCTAGAATCTCAAATGTTTATCGTAATATCAGATTAACACGCAATTCAGATTGTAGTCAAATTTTCAATGAAAAAGAATGAGTTCGGAATATAATAAATAGTCGAGTGACAATTTTGTATCTTTTACGGGAGAGAGATATTGCCTTTAAACCTTGCCTGATTTAGGAAGCAACTCATCTGTGTTTATTGAATAAAAACATCATTCTCGTTTGTTATAACTTTCTTAAATTTACCCCACAAACATACTTTCTCGACAGGTAAACAACTTCCTTAGATTCAGGAAGCAACATATTCTGTGATCTCTCTCATTTTTAGGCCTGTAAACGAACCGAATGAACACGAACATGTGTATGTTTATATTCGTTCGTTTAATTTTAATCGAACAAATAAATGAACACGAACATAAATGAACAAAAAATTTTTTGTTGATGTTCGTTCGTTAAGGAATGTAACTTGTTCGTGTTCGTTCATGTTCGTTCATTTAAATGATAAATGAACACAAAAGAACGAACATAAACGAACATAAATTAACACAATAAACGAACGTTAATGAACACAAACAAACGAACATAATAAATGAACATAAATGAAAATAAATTTTTTTCTTTTCTAACAATTTTAGGATTATATTTTTATTTAATTGTTTTGAGCTTTTTTTATTTGTATTTAAAATTAATTGAATTTTAAAATATTTATGGGTATCATATTAAAATTTACTGAGCTTTAATATTTTAAATATGTCTAGAGAGATTGAGAAAAACATAAATGAACGTACATAAATGAACGAACATATTACCGAACGTCAACGAACGTAAATGAACGAACGAGCCATCTGTTCATGTTCATTCATTTAATTAAACGAACACAAAATCTTGTTCATGTTCGTTCGTTTAATAAATAAACGAACTTTCCATCAAACGGTTTGCTGAACGTTCGATTCTTTTACAAGCCTTCTCATTTTTTATGATACTTTTTCTATTAAATGAGTAAAAGATCAATTAACCAGTGTCAAATAAATCACTCTAATGTGTCATATCAATCCTTTTTTATTTGTATAGTAGTTATTAACGGTAGATGATTGAATTATCATGAAATAATAATATTAATAATCATTTTGCTATTTTTTATTAAATAATAATATCAACCTTTCTTTATTGGTATAATAATTATTAACCCTTAAAGAAGGTAAACCTTTCTTCTTCTTTTTGTTACATTGATGTACATCTCACCTAAATATTCAATAAATATTGGTGTGATAGCCTACAAATCAATGCATATGTACTTCGTTGTTGTTTGATTATTTTTATTAGGATAAATTATATCATTCATCACTGAACTTTATTCTCTCTCCTATTTTATTCATTATGCTTTCAATTTTTTCAATTTACTCACTGAACTTCGAATTGTTCCTATTTTGGTCACTCTAAATTATTTTATTATTATCTTGATACATGAAATTTATTATTATTATTATTATTATTATTTAATATAAAAATAATTTTAATATAAAATTAAACCTAAATGGTGATCGACGGTAACGAGAAGGGAAGATGGTTAAATAATTTTAAATTTAATAATAATAATAATAAAATATTATTTATTTTAAATTATTTTTATATTTAATATGCCATGTCATTGAATAATAATAATAAAATAATTTGTAATGACAAAAACAGGAGCAATTCGAAAGTTTAGTGAGTAAATAAAAAAATTGAGAGTACAATGATTGAAATAGGAAAGAGAGTAAAGTTCAATAATAAATGGTGTAATTTACATTTTTTAGGAGCGTGTGAGTTTACATCACCCTATACTATTTTATAATAATATATATTTACAAAAGAAAATCAAAACTTAAGTTTAGATTTAATGATTTCACGGTCTAAATGCTTTAGAGAAAAAGAAAAAGAAAGACCATTAACGTAAAAATTCTTTCCAAAGAATGAAGTGCATAGCAGAAAAAGAAATGTACAAGTAAGTGTTTATTCAATTCAATTTCCTCGACAAGCAAACAACTTCCTTTTGAATTTAGGAAGCAACTCATATTCCGTCATACCTTTCATTTGTTCTCTATCATACCAGTTTTTTTTTTTTGTATTAAAAGAAAAAGGATGGCCATAAAAGTAAAATTCTTTGCTTGTATTCCAAAAATTTACATTCTAAAGCATTTAATCCAAGGTTATACTTGACTGATTTAATCGGGAAAAGAATGAAGGGCATAAGCAGGAAAAGAAAAGCATAAACGACTCTTTATATTTGGCAACGATGATGAAGATTCAATTCATCAACAAAGCCAGAACTCTTTCTTTCTTTCTTGCTTTCTTTTGTTCCCTCATTCATTCATCGTCTAAATCACATTCACTGCTCGAAAATGTCGATGGACAAGGGAAAGCAGATTATACATAATGATTTTCTGCATGATCATCCCTTGGTGTTGGTTGAAGCGCAAGGCGATGAGAATGAGAAAGCTCTTTGCTCGGTGTGCGGGGAAGTGATCATATCAGCCTCAACCTTTAGTTGTGTACGCTGCAACTTTCACCTCCATCCGGAATGTGCCCAAATACCCTATGCCATTATCCCACACCCTTTGCATCCCCAACACTCTGGTCTTTGGCTCTACCCATCACTAACAAAGCTGCCGTATGGAGGGAGAGCTTGTGCGATGTGCAAGGAAACATGTAAGTTTCGTTTTTATTCTTGTTTCCATTGTGGTGACGAGTTTTGTCTCTGCACCAAATGTGGTGTGTCTTCTTGGAATTTGATTGGTAGAGAAAACAAGTCAAAGTATGAGTTCAAAGATGATGGCCACCAGCTTCCCTTCATCTTCCTCCAAAACCATAAAGATGAACTCAAAGCAGCCTGTTGCTCATGGTGTCTAGAATCCTTAATGGGTCCCATTTATGTTTCTGTTGGTTGTAAGATTAAACTTCATCCAAAATGTTTTCATAACTTACCCACAGAAACTGCTCACCCTTGCCACCGTTTGCACCCTCTCTTCCTTCACTTTAGGGAAAACAATTTCTTTTGTGAAGTCTGCCAAAAGAATGATAGTGATAATCTTTTGTACCGTTGTTTGGCTTGCAAGTTTGATATTCACCTAGAATGCATTCCGCCCAGACCTCTTTTTGAAGCTAAGAGGCATAATGAGCACCAATTCTCCCTGCTTTATAAAATTGATCCATTCATTTGTAATGCATGTGGCACCATTGGTAGGTTTGTTTCCTATGTATGTCTTACATGCCACCTTGAAGTCCATAAAAGTTGCACTTCGTTGCCGCGGAAGATCAAAGCCGCTCGACATGATGATGTTCTTGTCCACAAGTATTTCCTTGAAAAAGGAGAAGCTGGAGATTGCCAAATTTGTTTCGAGCGCGTGAAAAAGGAGTATGGATGTTACGGCTGTTCGGAGGAAGGTTGCAATTTTGTGGTTCACGTGAAATGTGTGTTGGAGGATGATTCCTTGTACACCATAATTGATCAAGAAAATGGAGATAGGGATGATGCTACGGATTCTTCTTCCAGCATCCGTGTTATCAAGGTGAATGAGCTTGGCGAAGCTACCGAGGTACGTCATTTCAACCATGAGCACGATTTGGTGTTAGGAGACAAGATCAAAGGGGACGATGATAGAGCTTGCGACGGATGCATGTTGCCTATCTCGACCCCGTTTTATTACTGTTCCAGGTGCGATTTCTTCCTTCACAAAACCTGTGCTGAGCTACCCAAAATCAAACATCACTGGTTTCAACTACCCGCCATCACCCTTGAAGCCCGTAATTGGGAATGTTGTAGCTTGTGTGATCGCTTGTGCAGTGGTTTGTTTTATATTGGTGTTGGAAGCAATAAGTTTTGCCTAAGGTGTGCCGCAGTTCCTTATACCATCAAGAATGAAGGGCACCAACACGTGCTCTTTTTTGATCGAAAATGCGAAGGGAAATGCAACGGTTGTGGTAACTATCATAGGTATTTTGGTGCATTCAGATGCAAGGAGTGCAGTTTTAGTTTAGACTTTGCATGCATCACATTGCCGCTTGAAGTTGGACACAAATGTGATCGCCACTTACTGAAATTGAGTTATGAAGATGGGGAAGATGATCCAGAACAGTTTCGTTGTGATGTTTGTGAAAAGAAGAGAGATGCATACCGTTTGTATTATTCTTGTTCAACTTGCGATAATTCTGTTCATTCCAGATGTGCTCTCGGAGGATATCCGTTTCTCAAAGACGGTGCCGCTTTTAACTGGAATTATCACGGCCAGCGTCACAAAGATCTCAATTATGTAGGTAAGGTTGTGGACGGTTATCCTTATTGCTCGGAATGCGGTAAGCCTTGCCAAGATGAAGTTCTCAAGTGTACCGAATGTGATTATATCGTTCACTTCCATTGTGGGTATGTTACGAGCTCCTCTTGTTTTTTGTTTTTTCAATGACGGACATCGTCGTTGCTATTATTATTATCTTGAATATTGTTTTAATATCAACTTTACTTTTGCTCTGTCTTCATGATTGTAGCCCGATATGGCTGCCCCCGTGGTAATGAAGGAATTCTCGGCCACATTATACTTCTCATCGCCACAGATACACTTAAAGTGCTTGAAAAGGATTGGTTTTAAGTGATCGTTATCCTATGTCGGAGTTGTATGTTGTGTTAATTTGATTTGGTTTGATTGTATCGTATTTAATTCAAGTATTTACTTGACAGTCAGATTTTAGATTTAATTATTCAGATTGATTTCAAGTGTCAGTAATCATATGTCAATGTTGTGTGTCGTGTTGTTCAGTTTAATTTAAATTAATCGTGTAATATTCAATTTCAATGTTCATTTGTAAAATATTTGGGTTTAACTGAATAAAACAATATTATATGGATTGAATATTATACATTTGGACGGATTAGGTAATATTTCTAGTTAAATTAATTAATTAATTAATTAAAGTTTAGGAAACATTATCTCCCGTGTTGCCACATGCATCACAAAAGAAGGGATTGTTTGGTCTTAACGACAAAGTGAAAGGGTGATCGTGATGAGCTTTATCCTCAATAATGGGTGGTGGCCGAGCACATCTGAGGTGCGTATAAAACTTGCAACGGACACAACGATAATAAAATCTGAATCGAATAATACGTCGGCATAAGTTGCATTCATGTAACTCTTCATCGGAATCATCAAAAACAATCGAAAGCTGATGCGTACGGTGGCAAGGGTGATCGGTTGTAAAGGATAGTTCAAGACATTTTTTATGGAAGAACGTCGTACAATCGAAACAAGCGTACGAAATATCGTACGGGCCGCGGCAACCGTCACACCGATAAATACCACTAAATGGATTAATGGAAATCAAAGTATGTTCATGGGAGGGATGGAGGTTTCAATGAATATTTTGATATCAATATTGTCACGAATGAAGATCAATGACAAGAGGTGATTAACTGTTCGTTACAAATGAGAAAGTTCAGTGTCTAAAACTAGATTTTTTTTGAAGTTTGGTGGTGAAATAGATACATCATTAAATATTGGTGCTTAAAATTATGTCGTTTTAGGTATCAATAACCACATCAAAACGATATCATTTTGTCAACATCATCATAATGACGAAAGGATCCGTCCACATCACCATACCGTTAAAATTTAAACCCGTGATATACTTAAAATCAAAATTAAAGTTCAAATCAAAGTTTAGTGTTATAATTTAAACAACCGAAAGTTTAGTAATATAACCGATACACTACATAAAAGTTAAGTGATAGTAGCTTAGTTAACCCAATTTTTAATTGGATAAACTACACATTTAGTACATAAATTTTAACTTTTGATCGTTTTAATACCTAAATTTTTAATTTTTTTAAAATCATATCTAAAATTTAGTTTTCATTTTAGTACATGTCGTTAAAAACTTAACGCTTTTAGTACTTAAACTATCAATTTTGATATATTTTAGTACATAGACTTTCAATTTTTTCAAAACTTAATGTTGAATTTTGAACGGATACTAAAATGAAACAACAACTAAAGTTTTTAATGCGAAATGTTAAAATGAAACAAAAACTAAACTTTATACATGGGTTTGAAAAAAATGAATAGTTTAGATTAAAACTGATATCTTAGGTACTAAATCTGAAATTTACCCTTTAAATTATGAAATGCATTAAGAGAAAAACATTTTTTATTACTAAAACGGAGAAAGATGAGTGCTTTGATTTTGTTCGCACTTTGTTTGTTCATATCTTCAGGGATTTTACTGCAAATTTCTGAAACAGTCTTTAAATCTAATGAATCAAAGCTGGTCGTTGGTTTTTTTATGTAACGGGTTTCACTTAAATCTTTGGTTTACGTTCCAAATTGGAACTCGCCACTGATCAATGCCTCTTGCTTCGAATTGGAGGTAAAGTTCTCATTTTTAATCTATTAGCGTTGCCTTTATTCAATTTCGAGTAGCTTAATCAGTTTGAAATTGCTCCAAATCGCTTGTATGAAATTCGGAGGTGGGGTGGGTAGAAAAATTCTAGGGGTTTTGCTTTGAATTGGATGTGATTTATCTTTTTCTGATCTGCTGGGGTTTCCTTTGTTTAGATTTGGGTTGCTTAATTAGCTTAACAGTTCTTCAAATCGTAGAGAAACACAAAGTCTTTTGCAATTCGATTTATATGAAATGGAAGACGGCGGTGGGGAAGAATATAAATCTAGGATTTTGAATGTTAAGCCACTACGATGTTTGGCTCCCATATTCACTCCGGCGCCGAGCTTCCCTTTGTTTCCGCATCCCCAAGCTGCCTCGCCTTTTAAGTGCGCTCCTACCGGTGGTCCTTTCCAGTCTGGTTTTGCGCCATTCTATCCGTATGCCGGTTACCCGGACACTCACAACGTGAAGCGAATGGGGATGCCGGAAGGAGTTCGAGAAATCCGGGTTTGTCGGAACACGAAGAGGATGGTTACAATGACGGGGTTCATGTAGTTGATGTTGAAGATTCAAGCAAGGCCGCCCCCAAAAGGAAAAAGAGTCAGAAAAGGACGTGGGCTGGCGGCAGCCAGGACGTCAATATTGCGTCCTCTGATGCGGATATAGATGGTGTTGTCGATAAAATTGTCGAGTCATTTAATCTCTTGGATTTCGATACGTTCAGGCGAGCCGGTGGTGACACGGAAGCAGTAGGATATATAAGGTTGATCTACGATGTGCTCCGAAGAAAATTTTCTCAGATTGAGGATGCGAAGGAATCTGCTCCAGGAGCAACGAGACAATGCGACTTAAGAGCGGGAACGATCCTACTGAACAAAGGGATTCGGACTAATGTGAAGAAGAGAATTGGTGTTGTGCCTGGTGTGGAGATTGGAGATATTTTCTTTTTTAGGATGGAGATGTGTTTGATTGGATTGCATGCTCCAATTATGGCTGGCATTGATTACATGGGGCTCAAGATTTCTCAAGGTGAAGAGCCTGTAGCAGTCAGCATTGTCTTGTCCGGAGGGTATGAAGATAATTCCGAGGATGGCGACTTGTTGTTTTGTAGTGGCCAAGGTGGAAACGTTAATAATAGAGGCATGGAAATAACTGATCAGAAGCTTGAAAGGGGAAATCTTGCTTTGGAGAAGAGCTTGCATCGAGGTAACGAGGTTCGAGTGATTCGTGGTGTAAAAGATATATCATATCCAACCGTAAAGATATATGTATAAAATCCAGGAGTCATGGGTGGACAAAGGGAAGTCTGGTTGCAATGTTTTTAAGTACAAATTAGTTAGGTTATCCGGGCAGACTGAAGCATATACCGTGTGGAAATCCGTTCAGCAATGGAAGGATGGCAGTGCTGCTAGAGTTGGCCTTATATTGCAAGATCTCGCTTTTGGGGCTGAAAGCATGCCTGTTTCTCTTGTAAATGATGTCGATGATGAAAAGGGCCCGGCAAATTTCACGTATTATCCCGGTCTAAGATACTCAAAGCCTGTAAATTCAAACGAATCTTCAACTGGCTGTGATTGCCATGGTGGGTGTCTAGCTAGTATCTCCAACTGCCCTTGCATTCAACGAAACGTTGGCCATCTCCCATATACGACCAACGGTGTTCTTGTCAGCCAAAAAGCCTTGATACATGAGTGCGGTTCTTCCTGCATGTGCCCTCCTAATTGCAAGAATAGGGTATGTCAGAGTGGTCTGAAAGTTCGTTTAGAGGTATTTAAAACTAAAGATAAAGGTTGGGGTCTAAGGTCCTGGGATCCTATCCGCTCCGGGGCTTTTATTTGTGAATATGCAGGTGAGGTCATTGACATTTCTAGGGCTGAGGAGCTTGGAGGTGTGATGATGATTATATTTTTGATGCAACCCCTACTTGTCAGTCGGGGGAGGGTATCCTGGGTGTACGACAGTCGGGCACTCTTTTTACCTTGTTAGGTTTAGAAGGGTTTTTAATGAGCCCCATACAAGGTTACCTTAAAAAAAGGTTAAGCATATATTTTGGTACTTGTATTTGGTTTCAACATTCAATTTGGTACGTACGGTATTTTTGTCTAAATATGTACTTAAACTTGACGTTAAGGTTTAATTTGATACCCACATTCTTAGTCCAATTATGTACTTAAACTTAACTTTCAGGTTCGATTTTGTACCTAAAGTTCTCTTTGTCCAATTACCTAAACTTGGCTTATTGATTCAAAATTGTACTTGAGCATGTTTTGTTTTGTTTCAAATTGGTATTTATGATAAATGACTTATTTGAATCAATATGAACAATGAAGCCAAATTAGGATAGCAGTTTGAACCAAAAAGTCAATTTCAAGTAGCTAATTGGATCATAAAAAAGTTTAGGTACCAAATTAAATTTTGACATCAAGTTTAGGTACCTAATTTGACAAAAAAAACTTGAATATTAAATTGAGTATTAAAGTCAAATTTAGGTATTAAGATGTATATTTATGAAAAAAAGGTAAAAAGCCCGCTATACCTAAACACAATAAAATATAGGGTAAATTGTTACATCATTCAATTTCATTACTTCTATTTTATCATTAATGATTAAAAAATTTAATTTAATTATTAAACTTTCAAATTGCGCACGAACCGAGTTGTCTCTGTAGTAAAAGAATAGTTAGCGTTCTTTGAAACCTAGGTTCGAGCACCGAAAACGTCAGAGGTGTAAACATTCAATGTTAAGAGCTTGAGAGTTATCTTAGAACAAATATTGCATTCTTAACTTGAACATTCGACCGTTTATCTCAGTACCAATGTGTAGGCTTACTTTTTTTCAATAAACATTGTATTTTTAATATATTAATCTATATTTTAAAACATATTATAATTTTCGATAAATACATAATTTATAAATTTTGTATATTTTGTTTTAAAATAGATTTTCCAAACATTATTCTTCACCTTAAATCACGTTTCCTATAAAATTTATATATTTTATGATAAATCTAATGAGGCCAACTAAGCTAAAGAAATTAAACAAATTTGTGGTATTTAGATCTAATGTCATCGGTAGTCTATTTACTTTTTGGAAAAAAATTAATGTCCGACTCATATTATTTTTTTTTCAATGTGGTCCTTCAACTCATAAAATAAATCCAATGTAGTCTTTTGACCAACGACTTTTTATCGTTGACCATTACGGTACTGATGTGATAATTCATGGTGCTGACATAGCAATCTACGGTGGCGACATGACAGTCCAAGGTGGTAGATTAACGTGGCGAATGATATGTCAGATTGACTAAATTGGTAACTTAAACATGATACATGGACTACCACGTCAGCACCGTGAATTGTCACGTCAACACTATAAACTGACACACTAATACTATAAAGATTAAAGACGAAAAATGTTAATCAAAAATCACATTAGATTTATTTTCTGAATTGAATTATCATATTAAAAATAATACGAGAATTATATTATTTTTTTTCAAAATATAATGACCACTAATGCCTTTTTTTACTTTTTAAATTAATTGTTCACTTGAAATCTTTTTTATTTTAATTGTTTTTATTTAAAATATGATAAATTCATTTTATTGGTGTTGGCAAACAAAACCAAAAACACAGAATCCCAGATAGATTAGGTATGTAGGTCCATTTACTGCCAAAAAGAGATTTTTATTCCACGCGCACTACCAAAGAGTGAAACGCAAGGCTTCATCTTGATAATCTCGAGGTAAGCGTGTGAATCTCACACAGCCTTAACTCTACGTTTTTAAATATCAATCCCGTGAATCTCGTACAGGCCGGTCTCAGATTAGACGTATCTTTTTTCTTCTTGTCTAAGAATGTAGTGTCTTTCCTTTCTCGTGATTATCTAAATGATTGAAAATTGATATTATAAATTGATTTAATAAGATGAAACATTAATAATAAAAATTTATAATTATAAAATAAAATAGGATAAAGTAAATAATAAATAATAACTATGATTATAAAGTATTATTTTATTAAGTTATTTTTATTATTAAAAATTATAATTAGAATGTTATTATGTTAAGTCATTCGACTATTAAAAATTATAAAATGATCACTTGATTATTTATTATGTTCAAAACTCAACCTTTATCATTAATAATTTGATTGTTATCTAAGTTGGATGTTAACATGATGGTTGAGATATTATAGTCGTTTGAGATTATAAGATCGAGTTTTATCGTATCACAGTTAGTTTATTATTCAACTCAGAATAAAGCCACATTTTTAACAGAAAAGTACGAGTTTGAAATATAATGAATAGTTGAGTGACAATTTTGTAACTTTTAATGGTCAATAGACTCAACAAAGAAATACTTTATAATTAAATGACCATTTTATAACTTTTAATAATCGAGAAACTTAATAAAATAATATCTTATAGTCGAGGGATCATTTGTGTATTTTACCTTATAAAATATTAATGAATTTTATAATAATTAGAAAATATATAGATAAATTTTATGTTCAACATTCACTTATTTTTAAACACTTTTATGCTAATTATTTAAGTTTTTTTATAAAATTATATCTAATATTATATTTTATTTCTATTTTGGTCATCAACCGTTAGAGATGCAAACAAGTTGATTTTATAAGAATTCATCCCATTTCTTATCCGTTACGAGGGGATGAGTATATGTTCCGTGAGTGACGGAACGAGGATAGAGACAAAAATTAAACTCATTATGGATGATGAAATGAACATGAATATGATCTTATCATATCACATCGCTACTCACTCTGTCTCATCCTCTTATGTCATACATCTTTTTAGATACTCATTTTAGTATCTCAATGTTAAAAATTTAATGTGTTTAATATTTAAATTATTAATTTTGACTCGTTTTAATATTTAAATTTTTAATTTTTTAAAAAATTAATTTTAAAATTTGAACAAGATACTAAAATGAAAAAAATTAAAATTTAGATAATAAAATGAATTAAAAGTAATAATTTAAATATTAAACGCATAATTTATCCTATATATAATTATGTGTAAATTAATCAACGGCTAACTTTTTCAAAAAAAAATATAATATTTGAAAGTGGACCCCAGTTGGGGACAGCAGACCTTGTTTGAAATTTCATTTTTGAATAAATAAATAAATATAACCAAAATATTAAATAAAAAGCTGTCATCAAAATCAACCAATCAATCATTACATTTCATAACCAAGGCGAAAAAAAGAAGAAAGAAGAATTAAGATTGCCTTCTTCAGGCTTTTGTGCATAAAGCCCTAAGGTAATCTTTCTCAAATCTCTTCAGTCTTGTTCGATCTCAGATTCTGTATCTATTTTTTTTTCTCGATTTTTTTGGGCTTTGATTTTGTTTTTTCTTTTGGGTGTAAAAAAGAAGAATTTATAATGGTCGATTCCTTTTCTCTTTCGATTATTATGCTTTCTTGGTGAAATGGGTACGCTTCAGATTCTTTTTTTGGTCGATCTTTTGTCTGGGTTTTCCCTTTTTTACTGTTTTTAATAGATTTATTATAAAGGAATTGTCGGGGTTAGCTGCTGGGAAGCGTGTGAGACTTGTACTTGGTGTTTAATTTAGGTTTGTTTTTCTGAAATTAGTTGTTGGATTGAAAACTTTTTTTAGGGTTTTGATTGTTTGCACAAAGTTTCATTAATGTTGTTCATGGTTTGTGAGTTTTATGCTTCAAACAGATTTTGCATTTGCTTTACCAGTTTTATGATCCACAATGTACAAACTGCATTGCTAAACTAGACTTGATCGAAAGCTGAAAAACTTAGTTTTCGAGAAAAACAATACATAAGCTAGACTTTGTTTTCGAGAAAAAGAATACATAAGCAGATGGTAGTTGTGCTGCTGGTTTAAGCTTTTGATAACCGATGGATGCTAGTTGTGCCTGTTTGATTGTAAAGAAAAATGGGATTCGGTTTTGTTTCGTTTGCAGTATAAAATATGAATTCCTTCAATCTTCTGACCTTTTTTATGCCTTGTTTTGGAATTGCAGAATTCCCACTTTTCGCGCTGTAAATAAGTGCAAAACTTTGTGGACTTTTGGGAATCGTCTTACTGTGGTTCTGAGGCTTTTCTTCTAGGATTATTGTTCTTCCCTCACCATGGTAAGTTTCTGCCATTTATATGTTCAATTGCTAGTTGCATGTATTATTTTTCCTAGTCAGCTAAGAAAGTTTTAGGTGTCCGATTAATATGCTGATTTAAGAAAACCAAATTCAAACTTTATGTGTTATGACATTTTCATTGTGTATGAACTCATTATTTGATCATTTAGTAATTGTGTTTATTACATTGTTCTATTGTGTTTTGTTAGGCAACCAATGAAAATCTTCCACCGAATGTTATAAAGCAACTGGCAAAGGAGTTGAAGAGTCTCGATGAGTCGCCACCGGAAGGCATTAAAGTTGGTGTAAATGATGATGACTTTTCAATCATTTATGCCGACATTGAAGGGCCAGGCAAGTAATTCTCTCCGGACAAATTTACTTCCTTTGCAGCATGCTTGTTACTCTTCCATTTACTGAGAATATTTTCGGCTTTGCAGCTGGGACTCCATATGAAAATGGTGTTTTCCGTATGAAGTTATTACTGTCTCGTGATTTCCCTCATTCTCCTCCAAAAGGTATGTTTTATAGGTTATTATAGTAATCCAGACATAATTAGATTTCAACACTGCTATGAGCTAGAAAATTTCAAAACTGGATCATGCCATTCGGACTTCTGAAGTATATAACGCAACTTCATTGCTTGCAGTTGCGTTTAATAGGCGTGTTTTATAAGTTATTATAGTAATCCAAGCATAGTTAGATTTCAACACTGCTATGAGCTAGAAAAATTCAAAACTGGGTCATGTGAATCATCTTCGATTTTTTAGTCACCAAGCAATAGTGAATATTATGAAGTCCTTGGGTACTGCAGGCTACTTCCTGACAAAGATTTTTCATCCAAATATTGCGACCAATGGTGAAATTTGCGTAAACACTCTAAAAAAGGATTGGAATCCAAGTCTTGGATTACGACATGTACTCATTGTAAGTTCCATCGGACCCATACTTGATTCTTGTATTTTTTTATCAGTTTGTTTGATAAGAACCGCAAAGGACTGCAAATTTCTTTCGGTAATTCAGCTTTAGAACTTTAGATTCATGTCTTTTATTTTCCTTGGCACTGCAGGTAGTTAGGTGTTTATTGATTGAACCATTTCCAGAATCAGCTCTAAATGAACAGGCTGGGAAGATGCTGCTTGAAAATTATGACGAGTATGGCCGGCATGCCAGGTGTAGCTTGCCTAACCCATCTATACCTAACAAATTTATTCGTTATTTTAATATTTTGCGATGTGGGAATATAGGACCTTCAGCTGGAAGGTCACAAACTCGTCCAGTTGGACTGGCTTCACATTCTGTATATTACTTTAGTTGTTCGACTTCTTCTACAAACGGACGATCAAGCTTTCATATATTGTTATTCTATTATGCCTTGCAGATAGATAAGATATTATAGTTTAATATCATACAAGAGCATCTATTGTTTTGTGAACCGATTGAAATAGGAAGGTCCAAAGATGGTATGAGTGATGCACAACTATGCAGGTCTCACAATCTTCTGTTCTTAACACAGGCTTTATACCGGAATCCATGCAAAGCCAAAACCAAAGTTCAAATCAGGAGCTATTTGCGAGTCAACTACGGCGTTGAATGTGGAGCAGCGTAACACCTCGGTTCTGAATGTTGAGCAGAAAAATGCAGCAAGTGGTGCCGGGTTATCGTTGCCTACCCCACTCACCCCGACGACCGCATCAACAAAAGGAAGCAACAACCCAGACCACCAGCATCAACAGTCCACGGTTCCGGCAACTGAAACTGGGGTTAGTGGAAGCGGCGTAGTGGGAATATCGGGCACTACTGCACCTAAGAAGGAAGGTTTACATAAAGTTCCTGCAGTCAAGAAGAAAATGGATGCTAGAAAGAAAAGTCTCAAGAGATTGTAAAATCGTAGATTTTTATAAGAAAATAATTAAAAAAAGAACTTCATAAGGCGTTCGGATATTGATTGTTTTCTGGCGTAATGGATGCTTCAATTTGGGAATGTGATGGATCAAATTTGCACGTTGTTTTTCCCTCTCGTATTCGTATAATCGTATAATGTTCATTTATTAAGTTAAACAAATTAATATAAACAAAAGATTTTATGCTTATTTAACAAACGAACACGAACAAATATATGTTCGGTTCGTTTATATTCACGAACAAACTCGTTTATCGATTAATTTATAAGTTTGTTTACTTGGTCTTCATTTTTCTTGTCTTTTTCATTTTAAATAATGATAAAGATGATGTTCAAATTGTCAATCTGAAGGAACTTAAGGACCAATGACATAATTTTACTATTTTTCTTTGATTTGATAGTAGGATAGAATGAGAGTCTTGATTGACGAACGTTAAACGGATATGTTGGCAAATGTTAAATAAACATGTTTGTGAATGTTAAATAAACATGTTTGCTAAACGAATATGTTTGTGAACGCTAAATGAATTAACACGAATAATTTTAAAAATAAATAAACAAATATCAATGTTGGCGAATGTTAAATGAACATGTTTGTGAATGTTAAATAAACATGTTCGTTAAACGAATATGTTTGTGAACGCTAAATGAATTAATACGAACAACTTTAAAAATAAATAAACAAATATCAACTGAACATGAACACCTTAAAAATAAACAAACGAATACGAACATAATTTTGTTCGTTCAAGCCCAATTCATTTAAGCCCGACGCGTAGAGAAAGAAACATAGGGGAGCTCCACCACATTAGCCATGAACATCCACTTGTATTCAATAAATTAATGATATTAGTTAGTCAACGTGACACTACTGGAAAATTCATTGAAACCCTCCATGCTTCCCACGAACATCCTTTTGTTTCAATTAATCCATTTAGTGGTACTTATCCGTGCAAAGGTTGCCGCGGCTCGGACGATATTTCGTACGGTTGTTTTGATTGTATGACGCTCTTCCATTAAAAATGTATTGAACTGTCCTCGACGGCTGATCACCCTTGCCAACGTACACACCAGCTTTCGCTTGTTTTCAATGATTCCGAAGAAGAGTTACCTGAATGCAACTTGTGCCGACTTATTATTCGACTCGTATTCTTTTATCATCATGCCCCTTGCAAGTTTTACATGCACCTCGGATGTGCTTGGCCGCCACCCATTATTGAAGGTAAATCTCATCATGATCACCCTTTCACTTTGTAGTTAAGACCAAATAATCCCTTCTTTTGTGACGCATGTGGCAACCAGGGAGATAGTGTTTCCTATATCTGTTCTATCTGCAGCATTCAAATTCACAAGGATTGCATTTCATTGACACGCCACATTCGACTCAATCTTCATCCCCGTCCCATTTCTCATCGTTTTTTCGTCCACATCGACCACAGTGATTGCAGAACTTGGGATTGCAGAATCTGTTACAAGAAAGTAAACATTGAGCATGGGAGTTACTATTGTTCTCGGCCGGATTGTGATTTTATTGTCCATGTTGAGTGCTCCATTAAGAACAAGAGATTGTATGGTGTGGTTAAGGTTAAAAATCCAGACAAATTCGAGGAATCTGATGATACAAGTTCCATCATCCTTATTATTAAGCGTATAAAAGTACTATATTTTCTACCTTTTAGCCATAATTATTGCTAGATTTAGGTTTGGTCTAGTTGCATTTTCATAGTTTATTTCATCGTTAAGTTTGATATTACATTTTGGTTGATTTACAGTTGTCACACCACTAATCACGATAACCCGACCTGCTCTTTTGCTTGATATCAATCTACTTTTATTTACTTGTTCATTTATTTTATTTGTTTATTTACTCTCATACTATTACCAATTTATTTATTCTTAACAGTGCACGAAGTTAGATACATAGTTACACCAATCCTTGTGGAGACGATATCTTTTCTATACTATAACTTGTGACATGTACACTTGCACCAATTGCAAAGCACTTAAATCACACATCGCTTATCATCAAAGAAACTGAAGTCGGGATGATGTAATAGCTATAGAGATAGAACACGTTAGCCATAAACACAACTTGATATTTTCAGATGAGATCAAAGATAATAAGTATTGCAATGGTTGTGTCCTACCTATCCTTTCACCATTTTACTATTGTTCTCATTGTGATTTCTTCCTGCACAAGGCATGTGCTGAATCGCGGATGATATGTCGACTATTGATCGACGCAAATCCCTTCCGTCTTGTCATGGATGATGTTTTCTTATGCTATTTGTGTAACCATGTGTGTAGTGGTTTCTCTTACATAACAGATGCTTTCGAATGGAATAAGTTTGGGTGCATGTGCCTTAAATGTGCTCCAATACCTCACAGCTTCACATATCAAGCAGAAGAGCCACATTTTATTTTCTATGTTGACAACTACAACGGGAAGTGCAGTGCTTGTGGTGAGGAGTTTCATCGTCCCGGCGAAATATACAGATGCAAAGATTGTGCATTTGCTTTGCATCGGAGATGTGTTACAATACCGCATACCGCCTGGCATAGTGTGATCGACATACTCTGACACTTGCTTATCAAGACCATGATGATTATCCTCTACGGTATTACTGTGACATCTGTGAAGAAAAAAGAGATCCACGGAAATGATTTGACCATTGTAGAGCTTGTGACAATGCCATGCATATCGAATGTGTTCTCGGAGATTATCCATTCATCAAGGCTGGGAGCAAATACACATATGAAGGTCATCCACATCCTCTCACATTCATCAAGAAGATTTATTACTACTCCAAATGCATTCTTTGTGGTGAGCTCTGCCAAGACCTAGCCTTGAGTGTGTGGGGCATGGATGCAAGTATAATGTTCATTGGAAATGCATAAAACCCAAGTTTTTTCGTTACATGCTTGATAGTTTTGATGGTATTAGTGTGAGTGGTAGTGGCAGTAGTAGTGAATGATGTATGAAACTGCTTTAGTCTAAATTAAAACTGTTTGTTATGTTTAATTTATGATTTTGTTGTCGTTGCATTGCTTATCAAGACCGTGACGATTATCCGATACGACACTATTGTGACATTACATCTTCTATGTTGAAAAGCATAAAGGCAAATACCATGCTTGTTGTCAAGATTTATGGCATAATTTAGGGATGTGTAGATGTAAGGATTGTACATTTGATTTGCATGAGATGTGTAGGGAAGTAAATGAGCTGAGTCGAGCTTGAGTATTGTTGAACTCGATTCGGCTCGAAAACTCATGAGCTTAAATTTTTCAAACTCGACTGGAACTTGAAATCATGAATTGAAGCTCGTTAAAGCTCGAAATAAGAAAACATCTTGAACTTAACTCGGTTGAAGTTCAAACTAGAACTCAAACCTGAACCTTAAGTACGTGAAAACACATAAATATTAATATTATTAATAATTAAATTTTTTTAAAAATAAAATTTTAATATATATTCTTTTTGAGTTGCTTGCGAGTTTTTCGAGTCAAATATCAAGTAGCATGTTTCGGTTCGTTAAGAATTCGAGCTCGAATCGAGTTTTTATTGAGCGTTGATCGAGTCGATCTCGAGTAGCTCACGATCTGTTTTGTCTCATTCACTGTCCTAGTGATGTGTGACATTTCCGAGCATTACTTGGCATAAGTGTGATGAATATTCTTCGACATTTTCTTATTACGATCGTGACGAGTGACGATTATCTATTACGACATTACTATGACATCTATAAATAAAAAAAATATGCTCAGATTACCTGTTTGTCAATTCAGATTCCATTTCCATGTGGGATGTTTAATGTTTTAACTAAGTTGGATCTAAGCATTGACTTGGTGCCTGTAATTGAACATGGAGGAGCTTCATCACATGAGTCATGGCCCTCTACTTCTTCTTCTTATTCCACCACAAATTAAATATTCCATTTCCATGTGGGATGTTTAATGTTTTAACTAAGTTGATCTAAGCATTAACTTGGTGCCTGTAAATGAACATGTAGGAGCATCGTCACATGAGTCATGGCCCTCTACTTCTTCTTCTTCTTATTCCACCACAAATTAAATATTCCATTTCCATGTGGGATGTTTCATGCTTTAACCAATTTTATAATGTTTTGAGGCTGGCTGCAGTAGGATTACAAATGTTGGAGCCAAGCATTGAGTTTGTGCATTCAGATGAGAAAAAGGAACATGGCGGCGCTTCACCACATGAATCATCACCATCCGTTGCGATTCGACGAAGACACCAGTCCAAGCCACTACAGTGGCTTCTGCCATGGGTGCTCCAAACTGGTGCAGGGACCGAGCTACAGCTGCGGGGAGTGCCGGTTTTACCTCCACAAGAAATGTGCCGAGGCGCCCTTGGAGATTTGTCACCCTGCTCACCGCGACCACCCCCTTCTTCTCCTTCTTCCGGGTTCGGAGCAACGGAAAAGACGAGTCAATTGCAGAATTTATCGGTTCGAGGTTAAGGGATTCGTTTATCATTGTTCATCTTGCGAATTTTACCTCGATGTTAATTGCGCTTTGCTTCCACGAGACACTACCGGAAAAATCATCAAAACCCTCCATGCTGCACATGAACACCCTTTGTTTTCCATTAATTTATTTGGATATTTCAACTGTGAGGGTTGTAGAGACACAATAAAAGAACATGATGCTTCATTCACTTGCTTTGATTGTGGAAAGTTCTTCCATAAAAAATGCCTTGAACTACCCACTGCCATTAGTCATCCTTGCCACCGCAAACACCAACTTACGCTTTATTCCGATGTATCCGCCTTAGAATGCTTAATGTGCCGATGCTCTCACGGAGGATTCTTTTATCGATGTGTGCCTTGCGAGGTTACCTTTCACGTCGGATGTGCGTGGCCTCCGTCCATTATCGTAGACAAATATCATCACGATCATCCATTCACTTTGTTGTTAAGACCGAATAACACATTCGAATGTAATGCATGCGGTAACCGGGGAAATCATGTCTCCTACATCTGCTCTACTTGCAACATTCAAGTTCACAAGGACTGCGTTTCGTTACCACGCTGCATTAAACTCACTCTTCATCCCCATCCCATTTCCCACTGCTTTTTCCTCTGCATTGATCACCATGATTCTAGAACTTGGGATTGCAGAATCTGTTATGGAAAGGTGAACATCGAGCATGGGAGTTATTATTGCCCTCAACCAGGTTGCGATTTTGTTATTCATGTCAAGTGTTCCATCAAGAAGCAGAAGTTGTATTGGGTGCTCGAGGTAGGCAGTCCAGACGAATATGACGAATTTATGGATCCCACTTTGTTGTCCGATGAATCCATGAGTTCCATCGTTCGTGTTATAAAGAAAATCAAAGTCGGGGACGATGAAATAGCGGGAGAGATAGAACATGTTAGTCATGAGCACAACTTGATATTCTCAGACGAGTTTAAGGGCAATAAATACTGTAACGGATGCGTGTTGCCTATCGTATCCTCGTTTTACTATTGTTCACACTGTGATTTCTTTCTGCACAGATGTAGTGTAAAACTGTGAGATACTAAAGCACATCCGCTTGATATGTTTTGTGCAGAAAGAAATCACAGTGTGAACAATAGTAAAACGAGGATACGATAGGCAACACGCATCCGTTACAGTATTTCTCCCGCGAAAATGTGACTCATCCGCTTGATATGTAAAACTGTGAGATACTAAAGCACATCTGAGGCACAGGCACATTTTCTCTTCCACGACGACGAATACGAAGGAAAGTGCAGTTGTTGTGATAAAGATGCAAGTTCTGTAATTGCATACAGATGCAAGGACTGCACGTTTGCTTTGCATTGGAGATGTGCTACATTACCACAAACTGCTTGGCACAAGTGTGACAAACATTCTTTGACACTTGCTTATCGAGATCGTGACGATTATCCTCTTCGACGTTATTGTGACATCTGTGAAGAAGAAAGAGATCCGCGACAATGGTTTTATTGTTGTGAAACCTGTGACAATACCATGCATATCGAATGCGTTCTCGGGAAGTACTCGTTTATCAGGGCCGGAAGTAGATATGCATACGAAGGTCATCCACATACTCTCACTTTTGTCAAGAAGATCTACTATTACGCGGAATGCAATGACTGTGGTGAGCCATGCCAAGATCTAGCCCTTGAGTGTGAAGAGCATGGATGCAAATATATTGTTCATTGGGATTGCATAGCACCTCAGTATCTTTCCAGTCACATTATTTATGATTCTAATCAGTAAAAAATCATTTAATTTACTTCTGAAATTGTATTATTATTTACGTATTGAGATTGTTTTACGAATTTAATTTTTTATTGGTTAAAATTTTGCTTCTCTCGAGTTTTTATAGTGGGTCGCTCCGATGATCTAAATGTGACACCTCGAATCGGATTGAATCACCCGTATCAATTTAGAGGTGTTACCTATCTGATGTATAAAGCTGCTTGTGATGGATTGATTCTAAAATTAAAGTGCTCTCAAAATTGAGCGATGATTGATTGCTGTGTGATTCTCTTTGTTTACAACTTCATATTCTATGAACTCTTTGATCACGTTATTTACGGTCATATTCAATAAAAATAACTTATTTTACTTTTTTTCATATAATTGATCCACTCATAATTAACTTTTAAAATAATTATTTATTTTTATATCGCTTAATTATAAAATAAGCGTCCGGACTATATTGCTTTTCATGAATGAGAGCCTAAATTACTTTTTGAATGATCTAGGTGCCTAATGTTACAAATATTATCATTTTAGGTGTCCGAGCCAACTATCGTTAATTGTTTCTGTTAAGTGACATGTGTTACATTTTGGTAATTTTGAAATTTATTTTTTTTAAAATTAAAAATAATATTATATTTATAAAGACCCCTAATTTCTCTTAAATTAAAAAAAATCACAAATCATTACAGATATGAAATCTCTAACCCGTTGTCGAAGTAGTTCCTACCATCTTCCTAGTCATATGTCGTCATAGTTGTCGTCGATTGACCGTCGAGATCGCTATTTTCATCCTAGGGTTCACGGGGTAAAAAACTTTGATTGGTCACGATTTCATAGGATTATTGATCACCATGGAGGTGAGGTCAAGTGGAGCTTCGTTGATGACAAAGGACAGTGGTCAGTCGATGAAAAAGGGCGGTGGGCGGCGTGGGTTTAAGGGTTAAAATGAGAATTTTCAAAGTTTTGGAACTATTTCAAAATTTTTGTTTTTTTAATATATAATTTTTAATATTTTAATTTTAAACATAATTCTTAAAATTATCAGAATGTGACGCGTGTCACTTAAAAAAATTAACGACGTTTATAGCCTGGGCACCTAAAGTGGTAATATTTGTAACGTTAGGGGATCATTCAAAAATTGAATAATTATGTACACTTATTTTATAATTAAACCTTTTTGTATTTACATGGAAAAAATAACATGAAGAGAAAAGAGAAAAGAGAAAAAGGTAGATAGTTTTCAATGGTCTAAGACAATGACATAATTAACATGTTAATATAATTATATTAATTCTAAAAAATTAAAGATCATGTAAAATGATAATCTTCACTTCATAAATTCTAGAAATAAGAATTATTCTTTAATAAAATGATCAAAATTATATGTATTCGATTTGACGAGTATGAATAAAATTTTTATATTTTTTTAATAAACGAACGAACATGGATCGGTGTTTGTTAATTTTGTTTATGTTCACGAACAAGCTAATTTGCGTAGTTCTCATTTTTTTATATTTTAAATATTAGTAAATGTATAAACTAAATTAAATATAAAATAAATTTTCAGTTCAAATTGTGAAACTTAAAAAATTAAGGACTAATAACATAATTTCACCATTCAATTGGTTTTGTTTTATTTACATTTTGTTTGTTTTTTAATATGTTAGTTAATACTATATTAAATATTTAAACAAATACAAAATAAATATAAAATCTTTAAAAATAAATAAATATAAATATAATTTTATTTATTCAAACTCATTTATTTATACTCTTTAGAAGAGTTTTATGGTACAACGGTTTAATTTAAGAGACGTTTAACTTAAATTATTATCATGTTCAACTTTAAAATTATATAAATTTGTAACATTTTCGATTGTAACCGAAAAATTATATTGCAAGAGGTTTAGAACTTCGGTTGCAACAAAAATGTTACGGAGAAGTAATATTTTTTTATTTTTAACTTAAAATATTATCATGTCTAACTCAAAAAATGATGGTCTTGATAATTTCTTAGGTAATTTACGCATTTAATATCCAAATTATCAATTTTGATCTATTTTAGTATCTAAACTTTTAATTTTTTTCAAAATCATACCTGATATTTAGTTTTGGTTTCATTTTAGTATCCACTATTAAAAACTTAACACGTTTAGTTTGGCAACTATCAATTTTAGTCTGTATTAGTACCTAAACTTTTAATTTTTCCAAGACTTCACGTTAAATTTTGAACATGTGTACTAAAATGAAACAAAAACTAAACTTTAGGTATGATTTTAAAAATTTTAAAAATTTAAGTACTAAAATGTATCAAAATTTATAATTTAAATATTAAATACGTAATTTATCCTAATTTTTTATTAACTTAAAATAAATATAAAATAATATACGTTCAAAAACAATTCTTAATTATTTCATATCGAAAGTTTATTCCTCCTACATTCGTAATGTTGAAACTGAAAATCTTAATAACTTCATTATCACCGAGATCAGGTGATTTATGTATTTTATGTAATTTTTAGTTATAACCAATTTTTTTTTAACTTTATATTAACAAAATATTCACTTATTGTAGACTTTATCTGTCGCTTTTGTCAAATTATTTTCTTCGCCAGCCGCAATCCATCTCCAATCTCTGCTGCGTCCGATCATTACTCATTTCTAGGGTTTGCTTTCTCTCAGATTCTTCAATCTACTCACTGATTTTGTTGGTTCCTATTGATACATTGACTATTAAAGAGGAAAGAAAAACAGCAGGGAGAATGGAATCAGAGGATGAGTTCGATATGCACGACGCCGACAACGAACCAGGGGAGGAAGACGACTTCTACAGCGGCGGTGACGATGATGCCGGGCCCATCGCCGCTGTTTACGATGATTCGGATGCCGATGTTGCCGATTACGAGTTCATCGACAATGATTCGGATGATTCTGATGATCTCGTCTATCATCGACACCAGGTATTTGTTCTTCTTATTTTTCGATTTTGCTTTATTTTCTTTGTTTTTTCATTTTGCATTTCGGAATTTTAAAGCTAATGTTACCTTGCATTTTATTGTTAATTTATAGTATTATGTTGTCATTTGATGATGAGCGTTGGTTTTGGTTAAGATGTTTGTCAAATCTATACTATTTAGTTGTATGAACTAGGACGAGCTAAGTGATCAGCTCAAATGGTGAATGTGTCAGTATAAAAGAACCAATAAAATCATAAAATTAGAAGAAAAAAAGGGGATAATTATATGTTTCAACTTTTATATTTTTAAAAAAGCCTTATTTCTAAAATTAGTTGCCAAATTTCGAAATTTTGGCTTTGCCTTGTTTTCAAAATTTTGACAATGTACACAGATTTTTTAATCTTTTTGGAGCATTTGTGGATCTTGTTAAATTTCTGTGATGCCATTGCACACTAAAAACTAGAAAGGAGACCTCAACTGTGAAAGGAATTTACCTATTGTTTGCTTCTTTGGTTGAAGCTTTTACTTAATATGAACTATAGGATTATGTTATATGCAACACTAAGATTACTGAACAGTCCATAGTGAATGTCAGGAATACCTACCTTTTCTAATGCTGCATAGTAAAATGTCTAAAATTGAAACATGTTCTCTTTGTCAACCTTGTGTACCTAAAAGTTTGTGGTTTTTGAGCCCTTGTTTTGTTAATTATTTAATTTTTTTAAGCAATTTATCCTAAATTGATGTCTCTTTTGTCTTAGCAAAATTATACCATTTTGAGTGAAGTAGATATTCGCCAGCATCAAGAGGATGATATCATGAGGATATCTACTGTGCTTTCCATCTCAAAGGTTGAAGCAAGCAACCTGCTACGGTACTATAGTTGGTGAGTGATCTTGTTGATTTAAATTATGTTACTTGAATCACTTCTGTTCCTTTTAAAATTTTGCAGAGGCTTTTTTAGTTATTTACAAAATCATTTTTAGTGGACTTTAGCTGCATCTATTTAAATGTAGAGTGAAATTATTGTTTCTCTGTTTTGTTCAATAGGGATCTATATTGCAATCTCTTGGCAATGGTATGTTTGTGTGGCTTGTTGTTGTAAATGATTTATGTTCATTTTGGACTTACAGGAGTGTCAGTAAAGTACATGATGAATGGTTTGCAGATGAGGAAAAGGTTCGCAGGTCTGTTGGCTTATTGGAGAAGCCTGTAGTTCCATTTCCTGATGGTAGAGAAGTGAGTTGTGGAACACTCAAATGAGAGTTTTCACATGTTTATTTTTGAGCTAAGATTTCCTATGCTTGCTTGCTCTGTGCTCTTTGACGGCTTATACTTTTTATTTTTCTTCATATTTCTTCTTTTGGCAGATGATTTGTGGGATATGTTTTGAAAACTGTGCTTCTGATAGGCTTCACACTGCTGCATGTGGTCATCCTTTTTGTAAATCTTGCTGGACAGGTCTGTTTTGATCCAGAAATGCTTTATGTTTTTTTTAGTTTTGATGTTGTTTCAAGAGTTATAGGTCAGACTTTGGAAATCTTTTTTTGGTCAAAGCAATGGCTGCACATGCTCAGCTGACTTTGAAGGGGTAGAGGTCTAATGATCTGCGAATAATTCTTTATTTCTACTATTTATCCTGGTCATGATGAATAGTCCATATTTTGGAACTCTCAATCAGCTCAACATGGCGCTTGTACATGATTATTGTACTTTAGCTATATGTATTGTATTGTTAAGCTCGGTAGCTAGCCTGACAGTACTTTATCCATTCTAGCTGTATTTTCCTAACCATTCTATGGAACTGACCATTTCAATGATTTTTCTCTGAGAGTTTATAGGCAACTATTTGAAGTTTTGTGTTTACCGACCTTTTCATATTTTCTTGTGAAATCTTCCTATACATACTCTCTTGTTTTCTTGCTTAGGTTATATTAGCACAGCCATCAATGATGGTCCTGGATGTTTGATGCTGAGGTGCCCTGATCCATCCTGTGCTGCTGCTGTTGGTCAAGATATGATTAGTGCATTGGCTTCTGAAGAAGACAGAGAGAAGTACTTACGTTATTTCATTAGATCTTATGTTGAAGACAATAGGAAGGTAATAATACTTAAGACAGCTTGGTTAATTGGTCACTTGTACGTTAGTGACATTTAATTTGTTCATTTATTTTTGCTTTACTTGTTAAATTTGCAAAAAGATTTTAAAAATTACATTTCTTTTACAGTTTTGCAATATATTTATTTTGGGTTGAAGAATGGGGGAGCCACTACATGTGTAGTAATGGAGTTGTATGTATTATGTTTTATGGTTAGTATTTAATTGGGGATAATTTGAAAATTTGTTGTGCTCTTTAACAAGTTTTCATAAAAATACATTAATCACTTTCATATCATGTATGTGCTATGGCTTATTTCTCCCAAAATATATGCGTATCCTGGCTTGTTGGGTTTCAATTTTAAATTTACCTCAATGATTTTTGAAGTTTTGTATATAAATTTTAATCAAAATATGAATTTTCTGTAAACTCATTTTTCTATATTTTTAAATGTTCTATTTTGTAGACTTTTTCTTTTCTTTTTTAATTACTATGGTGTTTATTCAGTAGCAGAATCACTAAAAGAAATATATGAATAACTTTTCATTATTTCATTTTCACTTCATTTTTATTGTAACCCATTTTCTATATGTTTTTTGTGTTATTTTGTAGACCAAATGGTGTCCTGCACCAGGGTGTGATTATGCTGTGGAATTTATTTTGGGCAGTGGAACTTCTGATGTTACTTGTCGCTGCTCATATAGCTTTTGTTGGAATGTAAGATTTTTTTCATTCTGGCTGTAGTACATCTATTTTGCTTTGAAGTTGCTAACAGAATTTTGATCCATAATGTGCATTTGACCTTGCAGTGTGCTGAGGAAGCTCACCGTCCTGTTGATTGTGGCACTGTAGCCAAATGGATACTGAAAAATAGTGCAGAGTCTGAAAATATGAATTGGTAGGAAATAGTAATTAGAAGTATTCCAATACATGAGGTGGTTTAATTCATTCCAAAATGCGAAGTTGTTAAATTTGCATAGTATTGGCACACCCAAAAGAAGAAATTTGTTTGCTCTTCCTCACTAAAAGTAAACAGGATGTGCATAGAATGCTTTGTTATCTTAATATCACTTCTACTGGATAGTATCTGATGCGTCGGAGAAAACTTTTCTCGATTCAGTCCTTAATCATGATTCTGAACCATAGAAATAGAGAAAGGATTCTTGGGGCTGGGTTGGATGGGGTTGTGGATGGGATTGTGGATTTGTGGTGTTGGGGGGGGGGTCTCTGAACTATTTTTGCTACTACACGAAGTGGTGAAATAAGAATTTCCTTGATACATCTAAACTAATGAAAATTTTATATTCTAAATTATGCATCATTTTCTTCTGAATATGTTGAAAGTTGAAGTGAACAAAGTGCATGTGTCTGAAATTTTTATATTTAAAATGAAGTTTAATTTTCTTCTCCCCCCTCTACCAATGGACCTGAAGGTGAACATTTAAAATGGTTTTGCAGTATTTGTTATTATGGTCAGTTTATAATCATTGTGCTTGTCTTAATCTTCAGGATATTGGCTAATTCCAAGCCTTGTCCAAAATGCAAGCGTCCAATTGAGAAGAACCAGGGATGTATGCATATTACATGCACACCACCATGTAAATTTGAATTTTGCTGGTGAGCTTTTACCTCTGCATACATATGTGTTGCTTTTATTTTGATGAAACTCTGACATCACTACTTGATTTGGGTTATTTTGTTTTTCTGTTGAAAAACAAAATAAAATAATTCTCCTATTCATTTGTAGCTTTTCTTATTGTTTGTTTAGCTTTATTCTGTACTGAGCAAGAGTTAATACATCATAAATGAAGGCTGGACCAAATTGATCCTTTTCTTTCATACGTGTATTGTGTAGTGTGTTGTTTCTCCTTTTTCTATGAGAATTGCTGTCAGTTGACCATAGATATGTGCAGGCTTTGCCTTGGTGCATGGTCAGAGCATGGTGAGAGAACTGGTGGGTTTTATGCTTGCAACCGTTATGAGACAGCAAAGCAAGATGGTGTGGTAGGGAACTAGTTCTTTCCTCTGGCATTCAGCATTCCCTAGGGCTTGTCACTAGTCATTTTGCGTCATTATTTTAATACCCACCTTGAGTTTCTGATCCATAGCATTTATTTACAGTATGATGAGGCTGAGAAACGAAGAGAGATGGCTAAAAATTCTTTGGAGAGATATACTCATTATTATGAACGATGGGCAACAAACCAATCGGTGTGTATTACTTGTGAGATTTCTAGCGAATCTGAGATTATACTTGTCACTGTACTTAATTTTAAATAACCAGTTGACATTATAAATTATCTTCTATCTTATAGTCCATAAAGTTCATGTTATTAAATCCTATTGTGAATTAAGTGTTATCTTCCCCTTTCCTCCATGTTTTTCTACTTAAAACCTATGTGAAAGACTATCCTGGGTTGATTTACCATTATTGATTGATGATTTAGTTGGTCAGTGCCGTGATTGGCATAGTTCGGAGAATATTTACGTTCTGCTCATTTGGTAAAAATAGAATGAGTAAGTGCGGAGAACTGTTAGTGGTTTACTTTTCATGGAAAACAGGACGCTTTCATATGTCATTTGGAAGGATTTAAGATAGAAATAGTTATGTATGACATGTTGATAATCATGCTGCATATTTTTTAGTACTTTTACAGATCAGCTCGAGCAAAAGGCACCAGAGAGCATGTACATCATTGTGCACATGCAGGAATTTTTGCTTGAACTCATTTGTTCAATCCGCTATATTATTTTTGAAGTATTCTGTAGTCTATTATATTTAATTAGCCCTTTGCATGAACAACCATGTATTTATTCTTGGATGCATGTAATGCATATTGACTTCTTTCTTTTGACTGCTTAACTCTATTTTCTGGAAACACTTTCTGGATGGCTAACCACGATGTACTTAAATTAGAAAACACTTGTTGTTGGTACTTCTAAAACTTTTCTTTACTCGATGCAGTCTAGGCAAAAGGCATTGGCAGATCTACAGCAAATGCAATCTGTGCATGTAAGCCAAACTTTGTATAATTTTTTACCAACTATTGGTTATACTGGTCAAGACAATTATTTTACTACCATTTATCATGGTTGTCATGACGAAAGTTTTTGAAAGGCTATCAAAAACATTGATGAGTGCTGATAATCATGTGTCAATTGCAGCTTGAGAAGCTGAGTGACACACAGTGCCAACCCGAGTCGCAGTTGAAGTTCATCACTGAGGCATGGCTACAGGTAATTTCCAAAAATTTGCTCGACTCACTAGCTAGATGTTACTTTAGCTCATCGCTGCTACTTAAATTGTGCAGATAGTAGAATGTCGGAGAGTTCTCAAATGGACATATGCCTATGGATATTATTTACCAGAACACGAACGTGCTAAAAGACAGTTCTTTGAATACTTACAAGGTAATGTCTCTCCATATAGTGGACCACTCTTCAGAGTTTGTTATTATATTGATATATCTTAAGCTTTTTTTATGTTCACGGTTAGACACGCGAAATACACATATTTCACCTTTCACCTCGGGCAATATGAGTTATAGCACCTAAACTGCCCATCGTGCCCTTTAACATCAGTGGTATGCACTACCCATGCCCTCTATTGTCTTGCAGGTGAGGCTGAGTCTGGGTTAGAACGACTTCATCAATGTGCAGAGAAGGAGCTGCAGGTTTACCTCAATGCAGAGGGCCCATCAAAAGATTTTAACAAGTTTCGGACAAAACTTGCTGGATTGACAAGGTAACTTCTTGTTTAAAAAATATATATATAGATTCCTTTTGAAACTCGTTATGGAGTAGAATTTGATAATCTTATCAAGTCTTGTTGAAATGATTGTCGGTTCAAAAGCTTGGTTTTGTGGAAAAATCTATTATGTTGGAAAGAGATGATTATATTTTACTTGAACCTTTTTTGAAAGCGTTTTCTCATATTCATTCGCATTCTTTCATCTAAATTACTTACTTGCAAAAACTTTGTGACAACAGTGTGACACGGAATTACTTTGAGAATTTAGTTCGAGCTTTAGAAAATGGTCTGTCAGATGTGGACTCTCGTGGAGCCAGCAGCAGGATGGGCAGCTCAAAGGGCATGGGAGGTGGTAGCAGTAGAGGAAGAACTGGGAAAGGCAAAGGTTCAACCTCTAAACCCAGTTGCTCCAACAGAAATATTGACGATTCCGGCCATTGGTCCTGCGAATATTGCACCTTCGCAAATGTCAAGTCAGCTACCATTTGCTTAATGTGCCAGCAGCATCGATAAATGTCATTGGCTATTAACAGATCTGATCTGGCTTCGCCTCTTGATTCATGGTTCCAAGAGCTTCAAAGGGAGAACAAAAAAAAGAAGGTTTTTCCACGTCTCATTCCATCTAAATCGAATTTTTCGTGATGCAGCGCTGTGAAACTGATGTCGGGAGAAGGGGTATACTTATGTTATGTTAATTGTATATAGAATACTGTGTAGGACCGAGAACCCTTCGACTCGACTTTTCTTCATATGGCAGGAATCTGTCCAATGTATTCATAAGTTATTTCTAGGGTTATAAGCAAAACAGTGGATTTCGGGTTTCAAGCGGACTGCAATGAAACGCGACGATAGGCTGCACTGTGACCGGCTGCAATGATAAATAATTTGTTGTTGCAACCTTGTTAATCACACGGGGGGCACTAAATTTCCAACGTATAATTTGGTCATATTACTTGTAGATTGGTTTTCGATATCGTCGAACGTTAGAAATCAAGTGGTGTTTACGTTGTTTATTTTCCGGATCCCCTTTTTTTAATTATGTCATGCATGATTTGCATGGATATAATGTTAGCAGAGTAGAGAAAGCAACACATTTTGTTGTGCTGTTATCTGGGCTGTTTGAATTCAATGCTGAAATGAACATAAAAATGTCCTTTGTTTCTTATGATTGAATCTTATCACTTGCATGCCTAAATATCTTATCTGGGATGATGCTTAATTCGTGTAATGCTTCTGTTTATATTCAAATATATATCTCCCCTTTCAATAGTTAAATTAATGCATCCAACCTAGGTCTTAGAGCTATTTATTTTGAATTAATCATTGGTATCCTTACTTGATTAGCTATTTTCATGGGGAGGAGTATTTGATCGAATTAATTGAAGGTTTGTTATTTATTTTATTGATAGTATCTATCTTGAAATTTTAGTTGTGTTTATTTCGTACGAAAAAAGTATATTGTTGATATATGTATGTATTCATTCTAAAAGATATTTTTGGATTCAATATTGTTTGATATTATTGATATTATACCCCATCGACAGTGGTCGAAGATCTCAAAAATTTATTCTTTACTCGGTTTAATTTAGATCAAATCTGATTGAAATCGAAATTTTTATAACTATCGAAAAATAATATTGGGAGAGTTTGAAACAAGTAGAAGGGCAAACGTGTCATTTGAATTGGGTTTGTGTTGCGTCATTTTGGGTTGGGTCATTTTGGTTCTAGATTATATTTGGTTTAATATTATTTAAATTGAGTCTTGTTCGTATTTGGTTCGAGTGTATGGTAAATCGGGTCGGGTTGGGTAGCGGGTCTGGTTAATTTTTGGGTTGGTGATTATCGTATCGGTTGTTTTTCGATTCTGATCAATATCAGATCAATTGATTTTTGGGTTAGGTTAATACTAGATCGATTAGATTTTGGGTCAGATCAATATTTGATCGGCTGATTTTTTGATCAGATCGATTGATTTTTTATTTGAGTCAACCTTTGCATCAGGTCAATTCGGATTAAATTAGTTATGAGTCTAGTCAAATATATATATAGAATTATTAATATATTCTTGTAAAAATATCATTTTGTTTGTTAATTTTATCATTTTGGCTTAATTTGGTTATAAGTCTAATAAAGTATAAGGTAAACTATTTCAAATACTACCCACCTTTAAGCTCGGACTCGTTTATACCACTAACGTTTTAATTTTGTCAATTTTAACTCTAACGTTTACTTTTAAGTGTAATTATGTCACTCAACCGTTAATGATCTAACGGAACAATAACATGGCAATCGTGTGCCGTGACGTTACTGGCGTGGTTACTTCACCAAAACGATATCGTTTTGGTAAGACTGTATTTAGAGCTAAAAAACCCAAAACAAAGTGGTTTTAATTTGAGAAAATTTAGTAAAACTATGCACTTATGGGAATTTAAACTCAAGACCTGTTGCTAAAAGATTAAGGCTTAACCACTAGGGCCAACTTAAATTTCTCATATAAATTTACAAATATAATATGCATAAAATAAGTTATACACTTCAAAAATTATTTACTAAAAAACTCATAAAATTATTAAAATTTTCAAAAAGCACCCTAATTTTCAGAAAATCTAAAAAAAAAACTCCTAAATTCCTAAAAGTTTAAAAAAAACCCTATATTATTGAACAAAAACTATTATTATTACTTTTAAATGTTTAAAAAATTAAATAAAAATCTATATTATTAAATAATAAGGGTATGTTTGTTTCGCGTAAAATATTTTTCGGAAAACATTTTCCTCGTTTTTCGGTGTTTGATTGGAGGAAAATTGGTTGATCAATGTAAAACATTTTCCCGGTCAACAGAATTTTCTTTATATTTTTTGGAAAATGACTTACAGTTTGATTTTTCGTAAATCATTTTTTCGATCTTTTCACTTCAATGAATAATTACTCAAAATAATTTTATTTATATATGTAATATTAATATAATATTTTAATATCATTTTGTCAAAATATTATTTATTAAAATATTTAAAAATATATTTATTAGTATTTTTAATAATATAATATTATATTTTATAATATTATAATAATATACTCAATTATATTATAATAATATAAAATATTATAGTTTTATTTTAGTAATCTCTAAAAGATTTATCAACTAGTAAAAAATGATTTACAGAACCTCTCCCCAACATCGTAAAATATTTTCTGGATAATGTTTTCCAGAAAATATAATTCATTTTATGAAAAATATTTTCAGTGAAACAAATGGACTCTAAAATTTAACTAAATCGATCCAGATTTATAAATTTTGTCTAGAGCTAGACTCGTACCTATAAATCTATAAAAAATTTATATATATTTAATTATAATTAGAATTAGAATTGAATGTTTGTTAACATCCACCATTCACTTCCTATCTCAAAACCTACCTTTTACTGATCCTAATGGATTTTGGAAGGACTTAAGTGAAGTCTTTGAAGTTGCCACTGATTTCTTCACAGGACTCTTCACTTCGTCTAGAAACGGGTCCTCGGATCTGATCCTTAATGCTATCGATAAGTGCATCACCCCTGAGATCAATTCGGATCTTTGCAAGGAGTTTACATCAAAGGAGGTTCACGATGCCTTCCTCCAAACCAACCCTCAAAAGGCCCCCCCGGTATTGATGGTTTACCCGTGAGTTTCTTTCATTTCTTTTGGCGTGTTATCGGTAATGATGTGATTTCTTTATGCCTTAGTCTTTTGAATGGTTCTGCTTGGTTTGATGAAATCAATGGAACCGTCATTGTCTTAATCCTAAAAGTTGATAACCAGACTCTAATGAAAAATTTCCGGCCGATTAGCTTGAGCACGGTTATCTACAAAATTGTCTCTAAAACTATCGTCAATCAAATTAAGCCTTTCATGCCTTTGGGTATTGCTGAGAACTAATATGCTTTCGTTCCTGGTCGTTTAATTTCTGATAATTTTGTGGTTGCTCACGAACTTTTCCATTATCTTAAGGGGTCTAAAAATGGCTCAAATAAAAGGACAATTATTAAACTTGGTATGAAAAAAGCTTATGACAGAGTATAATGGGGTTTTCTTCGTGATGTAATGGGAATGATGGGTTTTGATTGTCGAATTATAAACTTGATTATGAAATGTATCTGTTCTGTCTCATATTGCTTGCAAATTAATGGCGAAGTTTCAAGTTTTTCCAAGCCATAGCGTGGACTTAGACAAGGTGATCCTCTCTCACCATATCTTTTCCTCTTTTGCACCCAAGATCTCTCGGCTGCCCTCATCTCGGAGCAACTTCATGGCCGAATTAAAGGAGTTTGGGTGAGCCGTCGGGCCTCCAAATCAACTATCTTTTCTATGCCGATGATAGCCTCCTCTTTATTAAAAATTCTGAACAAGAGGCGCGAAGATTGAAGACGGTGCGCTGTGAGTATGAAGCTACCTCGGGATAAAAGGTCAACTTTGACAAATCCTTAGTTTATTTCAGCTCAAAAACAAAGGAGAGTGATAGGCAACTTCAATCACAAATCCTTGGGGTTCAAGAAGGGACCGAACCGGGCCTCTATCTTGGCTTACCGTTGATTATCGGGAGGAACAAGATGACCTCGTTTGGTTTCCTACGGGATAAAGTCATCAAACACATTCGAGGATGGATGAAGAATCTTTTATCTATGGGTGGTCGCGAGGTGTTCCTAAAGACGGTTGCCCAAGCCCTTCCAACCTATTCAATGGCATGTTACCTTCCACCTGAAGGTGTGGTTGACGCGATCATAGCGGAAATGAGAATGTATTGGTGGACTAGGAAGCACAAGCAAGGATGGACGCATGTTGCTTTGTCAAAGGTCTGTCGACCAAAGAAGATTGGAGGCATCGGCTTTAAAGATTTAAAATTGTTCAACTATGCTTTAATGGAGAAGAAAATCTGGGGACTTTTGCACCAGAAACAGTCGCTCGTCTTCAAAGTCCTGTCCGCAAAGTATTTTTCTGACGAAGACGAGGGTTCCTCAACGAAGTCGATATTTAAGTCGAACAAGTTGATAGTTGAATGTCTTTCCTTTGAACTTAAAGGTATATCAATATTGAGGTCGAAGAAGCTCGCAGTTGAATGTATCCTTCTAGAACTTAAAGGCATCGTGTCAAATGGGTACTGCTCAGATTGTTGTGTCAAGGGTATCTCCATATTCAGGTTAAAAAAATTGGCAAATGAATGTCTTTCTCTTGAAATGGAAGCGGTGTTGCCATATGAATTATTTGTGTAGCCAACTCGGTCGTAACAAGTTGCTGATGAATGTCTCCCCATTGAACTTTGATGGGATAGCACTATGATGTGGATTTCCCAATAACGAGTTAAAATCATTATATATTACTTGAGTGCGGATGTCAACTTGATCAGCATGTTGAGTCAGCTCGTAGTGGAGTATAATAACATACCACGAACCGCAGACACTTCAATAAATATGCATACATCTGTGTATTGATGTATGAATGTTGATTATGATAATCAACCATCATAGCAACACCGTCATTGTTGGAGAGTTCGAACGTTGTATAAGTTAACAGAAATACTACGGTTGAAAATATGTAATGAAGTGAGGACAATCTTCTAGTACTTCCAACTTGAACATTCTTTGAAATTTTAGTAATTAGCTCCTTAGAGTGATGTTTCTCTTGAAAGATATTCTGAAAAAATGATTTGATGCGAAGACAACGCTAGTTTCATATTCTCGAATTTCTCAATCATAGTAAACAATAATTGAAATACGCGTCATTTTGAGAGTTTTATATCATCAAAAACAATAGCTCAAATTCACATAATTAAATGAATAGTATATGAATCAAAATATAAACTAATCCAAAAAAATTTAAAAAAAATTCACAATAATTTAAATAAAACAATTTTATATTGTTACCGTATCGACAAAATATCTCGAAGTATGATCACGCCTTCTAATTTTACAATTGCAAAAAATAATATAAAATAATTTGTACAATCAAATTTGTTCAAATAATTAAATATAATATAATAAAAAATAGTTTTATCAGGCTTTGGTAATAATGAAGTACCCAATAATTCAACGTGCATAATGGATCCGTGCATTCCGTATGTATCAGACATTTAACGATGGCACGGATGACCATCCGCGACTTTCCTTACATGACGCTAGTTCAGACAGAACCCCATGAAAACGTGACTGACGGTCCACGCTTTATTATTATCGTGTCAGAAAATATGTTAGATCAGTAATATTAAAAGAAAGTGTCTGACAGTTAATTATTGGGTCTAAAGGTGATATTTCGGTAGAAACGCCCCCCGTTTACCCACCCACGCCTACTTTTTGTAGTTGTTTCAATGGATCAAATGATAATTATTAGCCAAGCATGAATGAACAAGGAATGTTCGGGTACAGTTGTATTTTTTTTAAAAAATTAAATAATGTATTGTAATAATAAAATAATACATGTTCAAAATATTTTTATATATTATTTATATATATGGGCATTTTTTTCATTTTCGTTGCCTCAATTGAGTGTTCGCTTGATCGAGTTATTAAGAGTTTTTTTAATGAGGTTTTTAAAAAAAATATATATATACACATTTTATAGACGTAATTATTTTAATTCGGGATCTCAAGAGAGACAATACTCCCTTTAATCACTAAAGTTATATAATAGATTTTAAATTCATAAATGGTTTTAGACGTTTTTTTTATAGATTTTATTGATGATATAATTTCGTACCTCTAAAATTGAATAATTTCATATTCTCAAAATTCTATTAAAGTTTCTCATATTCGCATTCCTTGATATAGATTATGTAACAAAGTTCTTCGTTTATATAGAAGAACGTATGTAGCACAAAATTAGAGCAGTGGCCCTCAGGTCAAATCATAGCTTAGTCTATGCATGTAGCACAAAAAAATTACTTTACAATAAAAGAATAAAGATTTATTTAAGTATTTAAATTTAAAAACTAAAAAAATCTTTTTCGATTGATTTTAAACCGAAAAAACTTAAAATATTATTATATTTAAATAGATTTATCCTCCTGCATATGTATATTATCATGTGTAGCTCGACTATCTAGTCATGTTATCAAAATCGTCGTTAATAATTATTTAATATAAGATGGCTTAAATAGTAAGTAATTTTGTATTTATTAATAGGTTTTGAGTTTGAATTTTTTTATATAAAAAACATTTATTAAAAAATTTATAAATAAAAATCAAATGTACGACTTAAGTTCAAACGAGCGGTGTAATTTTGGTTTGATGAGCTGTGTTAGCGTGTAGTTATTGCTGTACTAATTTTGGTTGGGTTGACTCGAGTATCTTTCACTCGAATTTGACTTAACTCGAACATAATATCTGAAAAACATGGCCCAATCTGTCTGGAACTTGTTTTTTTTTTAAAAAGAAATCCAACCAGATTGGATCGGGTCGAGTTGGAAGTTGTTAGATTCGAGTCTCGTGCCCATTCCTAACTGTATATGTAAGAATATGAATATTCGTTTTTAAATGATTGACCATCTTTGTACAAATACTATTTGAAGTTAAGACAAAAGAATTAGGTTCCAAACTAGATTTTTTTATTGATATTGGGTAAGTACAATGCAGTATATGTTCAAAGATAACTGTAAATCATTTAACATTGAAAGCTCACACATCTGACATTCTCGATTCTTGAACCGAGATCTCAAGGAATAACAACAATTTATTTACCACTGAGACCGCTCAACCTTGAGGAGAAATGTAAGTACCTAATTGGACCAAAAAGAATATGAAGTACTAAATTACACCTTGAAGTAGGGGTGAAATCGGTTCGGTTTGATTTTTTTACTAAAAATAGAACCGAATCGAAATGAACCGAATGATATCTTGAAATGTTAGATGCGATCTTGCAATTAAACCAGGGATGTACATATGTTGAGTCAGTCTCCGGTTTAGCTCAACCTAATTTGAAAATATATATCCTCATTCGGAATCTGATTTAACTCGAGTTTAAATTTGACTTTATCCTATCAGAGTTTTTGAGATAAAATCTAAATTCGACCTGAAATAAATATATTTATAAAAACATTTTTCATTCGATAAAAATAAGAATCTAATTGAAAAAAATAATATATAGAATATTATTATTCTAATTATCCCTAAAAATCAAATTTACTTTATTTTTCAAATTGGATCAAATATATATATATATATATTAAACACAAACCGGACATATATTTTTAAGAACTAATATGACTCAAAATCGATGTTTAAAAAAAATTAGACATGTTCCGATCTGATCGGATCGAAACCGGTCGGGTTTGGGCTCGTGTCCAGTCCCTAAATTAAACCATGTTAAAAGAGAGAGAAAAAGAGAGGGCGGAAGAACCAGTCCGTATGTAAAATCTGCAGAGAAGATCTTCACTACTCTTCGCACGATCTATCTTTTCTTTCTTTGATCTCATCGATTCACAAATGAATTCTTCGATCCTTTTGAATATTCCTTCAGATCCATTACCCTTTTTCCAGATCTCTCTCCTTTGATTCAATTTTCAAAGTTTTTTTTCTTAAAAGTTTGATCTTCCTATTGAATCTCAGTCTCACGATCCCTCGATTCTCTCTCGCAAACCCAGTTTTTCTCGTCATGGGTTCCACTTCCATTCGCGTCCTCTTCATTGCTTCCTTCGTCTTCCTCGCTCTGTCGTCCTTTTCTTTTGCTCAGGTACTATTCATCTCTGTTTATGTATTTTTATGTATTTTTATACTTTTTGAAAGCTTAGTCTTTCAAATTAATGTAAATAGTGAAATGGGTTTTTCTCTATTTGTGTAACTTCTCAGAATTCGGAAGTTCAAGCTCAGAGGGAATCTGGTGGGTCAATCAAAGATTTGGGCCGCCGGGGCATGGTCTGCTTTCTCTTTTCTTTTCTTTTTTCCCCGTTTTTCCATCTGTTTGATTGTTGATGAACTTAGAAATTATAGAATTCACATTGCTTAGTTAGTTTTTATTTTGAAATTTTGATTAATTGCATAGTTATTAGCTGTTGGGAAGTAGGTTTTCTTTTTATGATTTTTGTTTTGCTTTCGAGCAGCTGATTAGGAAATAGAATTAAGTTGTTAAACAGGGTGTTAGTTATTCACATGAAAGTGTTTGATCATAAGGTTTATGTTTACCTTGCAATTTACAATGTTATTCAACTTTTTCATCCTTGTTATTGAAGATGTAATTTGTGTTGGCATTCAGATTATCCGATTATGGTGATGAATTGATTTATGCGATACAGATTGTGGCGAACAACCTTCAGAATAGTGTACTAGACGATCCCTTGGGTACTGCTCTTGGTTTTGATTCTGGTCTTGGCATCTTGGATGCATTCTTTGCAAGTTTTTCCATGATAATTGTCAGTGAGGTTTGTTCATTCAGATCTCTCTCTCTCTCTATATATATATATGTGTGTGTGTGTGCGCCTGCGCCTGCCCGCATGTGCTCTTGCGCTTGCACATAAAATTTATGTTAGAAATTATGTGCTTTCAAAGGATGGTCTTTTGCTGAGAAACATGTGCATTCATCGCATTTGTTATAACCAATACCATTTGGAGCAAATGCTGAATTGGGTGTGTTGTGGATACAATAACAGATCGGAGATGAAACTTTTATAATAGCAGCTCTTATGGCTATGCGGCACCCAAAGTCAATTGTTCTATCTGGTGCACTAGCTGCCCTCTTTGTAATGACAGTACGTGGCCATTTTCTATCTCTCTTTCTCTCTAATGGCTTTGCTTGACCGACAAAGTGTTTTAGGTTCCTTCCCTTTTCGTTTCATATAAATGGTTTTTTTCATCATGTACTGCCAAAGTCATTTATGCTAAATTCTTAATGTTATCAGTGTTTATTTGTTCTTCTCAATTAGATACTTTCCACTGGACTAGGTAGGATTGTGCCGAATTTGATATCAAGGAAGCACACAAATAGTGCAGCTACGGGTATATATACATTGACTTTGTCTTTTCATGTTCCTAATTATTTCATTTAATGATTTCATTTTATGGTCATTTTGTTATAACCATTTATCCCGGTATGCAGTTCTCTATGCATTTTTCGGGCTTCGGTTACTTTACATTGCTTGGAAATCAGATACAAAGGGATCTCACAAAAAGGAAATGGAAGAAGTGTGTCTCTCTAACTTTATATTTGATTTTTTTTCTTTTATACGTCCTTTTTATCATATTTGGTTACTATAGATGCTTCTCGCAAGAAAAGAACTGGAATAAGGCGACAGATATAATTTTGAGGCAGACCAAATGGTTATACTTGTAATTTAGTTAATCAGTTTACCAAAGTGCTTCCTTTATCTGTTTTCTATATTATAGAAAGTTGGATAAACGCGTGTTTCTTTTTGGAATGTGAACAGGTTCTTCAAGAGGATATTGAATTCTTTTATCCATGTGTAACGTGTGCAGATTCTTGCATATATATATATATATATGTGTGTGTGTGTGTGTATATCTATGTTATATACACATTCCAGCATCAATGATTTGTAATATTTAAAGATTGCATCATGTAGCATCTGAAATCTTTTGTTTTCTTCGGTTTCAACTTCATATTGAATTTGGTCTTTGATTATCTCGCACGTTTAGGTAGAAGAGAAACTTGAGACTGGCCAAGGGAAAACACATTATCGACGCTTCCTCTCCAGATTTTGTACACCAATATTCTTGGAGGTTTTGTTTCCACATTGCCGCTCGTCTTAGATATTTAATTTAGTCTATTTTCATACATTGATTAAAATCATCAATTATTGCTGAATTCTTCCTTTTCTCTTTCAATGCAGTCATTTATTCTAACGTTTCTAGCAGAATGGGGGGATCGAAGCCAAATTGCCACAATTGCTGTAAGATAAATCCTATCCTTGACCTTAAGTTGTTACTGTGATTCGAATTTGTCTCTTTGTTTCTGATGGTTGCTCGTATTTTTGGGTTCTTTTACTCGACAGTAAGTTTGTAAGGAACAATAGCTGGCATGTTTTCTTCTTAAAAATTGCAATCATGGACCGTCCTGCTCGTGACACTTGGGGGAAAAGTGCCTCATGCTAGTTTAAATGTTGCAGGAGCTTTTAGTGTTTAAATCTAGGTCTATGATAAACTTTTTCCCAAGTCTCATAGGTTTGTAATTAGGTAAAAGCTTATATCAACCTTAAAACGCAATACGAGTTTTGTACGACTCTTATCCGGGATCGTTGTATTTGATGACTCTTGTCAATCCTTGATAACAGTTCATAATCGGTAAAAAGGAGCTACAAATCATGGATAACATCTTAGCTACATGGTTAAATAAAATAAAACAATCCTGTTGTGACAATGTCTGTAATTTCCGAAAGGAATCGCATACAGTCGTCTAAACAAAGTCCTTTCTATTGGTGCAGCTAGCAACGCATAAAAACGCTGTGGGTGTAGCGGTAGGAGCCATGATAGGGCACACCATCTGCACGTCACTGGCTGTGGTGGGAGGAAGCATGCTAGCAGCCAAGATCTCGCAGCGCACCGTAGCCACGGTCGGAGGCTTGCTCTTCCTCGGCTTCTCTCTCTCATCATATTTCTACCCTCCCCTATGATTTGTAGGTTATAACATGATTCTTTTGGAGAACCAATTTCCTTTGCTACTCTTCAAATTATCCTATAGTTTATGTGAAACACTGAAATGTTTTTATACTAACTGCCCTAAAAACCAGACCAATGTCCTTATTCTTTTTGTATACACACACACACACATATTAAGTTATTTCTCTTATATATTTGGATAAGGTGTTTCATAGGAAGATAATGTTTCATTGTTGGATCCTTTCCACATGAGAGATGATGGTGTCTCGTGTTATAATGGATATACATATGTTGTTTCTTCGATATATTGAATCGGTATCGATACTTCCCTAAGTATTAGTAGTGATTGTTTAGTACGATATCCTTTCATGAGAGTCGATATTTATGGACCCGACGGATTTTGACCATCGACCAGACTTGATTAGATCCGTTTTTTTTAAAAAAATTTAAGTTTGGGTTGAATCGAGTGTTTTTAGAAAATATGTATGGGTTTAGGGTGAAAAATATCTAATTCGACTCGAAAAATAATGTAAATCTATCTTATATATTTAGGGATATTTGTAATATTAATTCTATATATATTATTTTTTTGAATTAGATTTTTATTGAATAAAATAATATTTTTAATAAATATATTTATTTTAAGTGGAGTCGGATTCGAATTTTATCTCAAAAAGTTGAGTTGGATTTGAGTAAAATCACCCTTAAATTCGAGTTAAGTTTCGAATGGATGATATATATTTTTAGATCAGATCGAGTTGACCAGAAATCCGATCCAGTTTGACCATGCCATTAGGTATGAGGGTTTTAGGAATTATATTGATTTTTTTATAAAAGTACGAGGGTTTTAGATACCATTAAGTAACAAATTATTATTTAAATAATTTAAATCCATACAAGTTAAATTTAGATATCATGTTTTCCTATGTTTTAAATATTCAAAACAACTTTAATGAAAATACTAGAAAATCATTTTTATATTTTCATATTTTCACTTATTTTTGCCAAAATCATTTTCTTATATTTGTTTTATTTTTCAGAAATCATTTTCTAATTTTAAAACAAACATAATTTCCTCAACTTTTCCAATTTTTAAGAAAATAAAAATAATATATTTTTTAGAACCAAACAGAACTTATGATTACAACACTAGACTTCCCAACCTTCAATCCCTCTGATGATGCATCCGAAAACGATGCCATTCTCGTTTCCGATGCCGTTAGAACGATGATGGGCCCATCGATGAATATCCGGCAGCTTTCATCTCCTTGAGCGTTCCGGCTAACCAGTCCAAGCCTTCGTAGAGGCCGTCTCCTCTAAGCGCACAAGTACCTTGTATGTGCCATTTCCGGTTCTTCAGGTCGAAAAGTCCTAACCCTTCGCATACCTCCATCGGGTTCATCGCTCCTTTCTGGAAAAAGAAACCATAAAGATCGGATTCAATGGAACAAATATTTTTTTCATGAAGAAAACCTAGATGTATGAATCGATGCTTATCGAACACTGCTGTATTCGTCTCGGCTTTTCAGCCAAAAGATTGTTATGTCGGATTACTCGAAATCGCACGTCTTGGTTCGAATGCACAGGTCTGAAACAACTGCAGAAAACATACCATGTCCTGTTTGTTGGCGAACACCAAGATGACGCTGTTGAGCATAAACGGGTCGTTGATGATGGTCTGAAACAATACACATAAAGAAAAAACTAGACAACGTTAATCCCGAACGTCGAACAAGTTCGAGTACATTCTAAATTTACAACCTGAAATTCAAGTTTAGCTTTCCCGATCCTCTCTCGGTCCAAGGAGTCGACAACGTAGATCTGCACAGACATACGTATTAGAAAGAGATACAAATGTTCTTATCTTTTAACTAAGTAGTGAAGAACGGAGCAAAATCGATTCGATAAACAAAATCTTATCACCAATCCATCTGTATTATTGAAGTAGTGCCTCCACAGCGGCCTTAGTTTCTCCTGTCCGCCGACATCCCAAACCGTGAACATCACATTCTTATATTGAACTTTCTCCACATTAAAACCTGAAGGAGATATCGACAAGAATTCAGCACTCGTATCAACTCGTCTATCCACCTCGAGATAAAACGTTAATAACATTAATTAAAAGCCGAAATTTCAACCAAAGACTATACGAGGAATACGAGAAAAGGGCCATAACACTAATCAATGGTCCTAATGCAAGCAGCCTTCCACCCGTTTTACACAGAGACGCTGTCTACCGGGTTCAAACCCATAGGCCATAACCAAACAAAAGGAAAGTCGACACTACATTATCACCCCACGCATGACAAAATCAACAAAATGAAGCACGACCCGATCATTTTCTAAAAGTATCATCATAAAAGTACATATTTTAAAAGAAAACCAAGTTATTATCGGCTACGTTGCCTACCAATAGTAGGGACCGTCGATAAAACTTCTCCGATGTGCAACTTGTACAATATAGTTGTTTTTCCAGCTGCATCGAGGCCAAGCATCACAACCTAAGCCAGCTCCACAAAAGTTACAATAAGAAAGGAGAACACAAATCGGAAAAAAATTGAAAAGAAGTCGACAAAACCGATATCTAATTGTAAGAGTAATTGTGAAGTGGAATAGCCTTCAATAACGGGCTGGGATAAAGAATAATGACGCCCGGATGCGGTACAGAAAAAAGTAAAGACGTGAAAAATATGCCACCAACTAAATCCAGAAAGTCGAAAACAGTATACTGATATGTTAAAAAATGATCGGCTTGGGCTATAGTTTCTAGGCTGAACTCGTTCAAAGCATTATATCTCGAGTCAAACGTAAATGTAAGTGATACCCATTTAAACCGATCGGAATTAAAATTTATCTATATGAAAGATAATACCAAGAACTACTTGCCCTGCGACAATCACATACACTTCAACCACGTAATAAGCATAAAACAAACAGTACTAGGAATGCATCAAAACCTAAATGACGCCGAGGTGCATTTAGCGTAACTTCATGTTTCATCGTTACAGATGAACAAGATAACTAGTTCAGGAATAAATTCGAAAATAGATACTGCACATGTTCCAGATAAGACAGCCACCTAAAATGTATATTAGAACAGCATTAAGGCTCCCTTCACATTGGCTAGAATATCTGGTTTAACTGGATCATTATCAGCTTCCATGGCAATTGGCAAGCAGCCAGTTACAACGGCGAGACTTTAGCCTAAAGAACTGACCGATTTAA